>NW_015556923.1:7699-29693 GCF_001515605.1 Sinocyclocheilus anshuiensis | reverse complement strand
GGAACTGAGCATTGAGAAAGGGGGGGTCCCAGACGATTGACATCAACCCAATCGACACAAACCTCCAAGCACATTATTATTAATCATAACCAGTTATAATTAGTCATAAATATTTCCCTTTTGAGCTGATTTACTACAAAACTATAGGAGGAAATGTAATGTAAGCACAGATTATATAACAAGCTCCTTCAAGCATATAATATAATACAATATAATATATCTACCAGATTTACAGGAATTCCTCACATACACACAGAAAAAAGGGGTTTAAAATTGTACCTTTTGGGGTACAACAGCTTGTCCCTGGAGCAGTACCCTTAAAAGGACATATTTGTAACTTTTTTAACCCTAATAGGTACATATTAGTACCTTAAGAGTAGTAATACATACCCTTAAGGTACTAATATGATTATTAGGGGTAAAAAAGGTGTCCTTTTAAGGGTACTGCTCCAGGGACAAGATGTTGTACCCCAAAAATTATGGCCCCTTATTTTTCTGTGTGTAGGGTATTGTCAACCACCAGGTACATAATTTAAGGCAATGCTGCATCTGTAATGTGATATACATGAGAGTTAATTAAAGACAGGAAGTATGAGAGAGCGTTTCAGTGGTGGCTCTGAGTAAAGAAGACAAGCATGAGCTGACCTTTCCACAGATGGCAATAAGTCTTGGGAAAACCAGCTGGAGGGAGCGGATAATGAATGCTTCTTTGGAAAGCTCTAATTATGTTTAACACTAGCAGTTTTGGGAAAACAGAAACAATAGTCCTAGTCTTACACATCTGTGCTTTGGGGGCATGATTAAAAGCCAAGATGTGTAAAAGTTTATATTACATAGTTTTGAATTTCATGAGATAAATATATATTATATATTAGTATATATTTATTAAATTGAAAATATTGTTTTCTAATTCAAGACAACCTTGTGTGGACAATGTACAAAAGTTATTGGGTTTAAAGGGTTTATATAAGTTTACACAGACAAGGTTAGTAAGCAATTCTATCACAACTGTATGAATGCACATACAATATTGAAGTCTGACCAGTATATGGCAATAAATAGCTTTCAGGGTTATCAAGGGTGTGCGCAGTTCATAATCTAATTGCCTTTTAAATGCCTATAAAACTTAAATTCAGCTACTAAATTTGAATTGATTTTAAATCAAGGCAGCAAGCAGGATGCAGAATTGAAATTCAAAGATATTTATGTGGATGTAATTTATGTAGAAAAGCAGTAGATAGATAGACAGACAGACAGACAGACAGATGATAGATAGATAGATAGATAGATAGATAGATAGATAGATAGATAGATAGATAGTGTCGCGGGGTGAATGAGAACACAGACTCGGTACTGATCGAAAGAGCCCCGGAGTGTGATTTATTGCCCACACACTGATCACATGTGCTCTGATGAATGATGCTCGGTGCCCGTCTCAGCGTGGTGCTCGTGGGGTGAAGTGCCGTGGTGCAGATCCCTCTCCCGGGGTGCCTTCGGAGTCTGTGAACAAGGAGAAACAAGCATTAATGTGACAGACAGAAGATAGATAGATAGATAGATAGATAGATAGATAGATAGATAGATAGATAGTGTCGCGGGGTGAATGAGAACACAGACTCGGTACTGATCGAAAGAGCCCCGGAGTGTGATTTATTGCCCACACACTGATCACATGTGCTCTGATGAATGATGCTCG
This sequence comes from Sinocyclocheilus anshuiensis, assembly GCF_001515605.1. Classification (NCBI taxonomy): domain Eukaryota; kingdom Metazoa; phylum Chordata; class Actinopteri; order Cypriniformes; family Cyprinidae; genus Sinocyclocheilus; species Sinocyclocheilus anshuiensis. The sequence goes on along the minus strand of NW_015556923.1, from coordinate 27,997 downwards.
GTGCCCGGTGGGGAAACACACAACTCGTTGTGGGGGTATTACGGGGGTGGAATTTTTGGTTACCTGCCAGACCTGCCCAACCGGACCAGCCCCGGGAGAGACCGTCCGCATTCCCGTGATCGGCCCCGGCCCGATGTTGTACCTGGAAGCAGAAGTCCTGGAGTGCGAGGAAGCACCGTGTCACCCAGGCGTTTGTGTCCTTCGCCCTGGACATCCACTGTAGAGGCGCATGGTCGGTGACGAGGGTGAACCGGCGGCCCCAAAGGTAGTATTTCAACTCCAGGACTGCCCACTTTATGGCCAGGGCCTCTTTCTCCAGGGTGGCGTACCTGGTCTCCGCGGCCGACCGCCTCTACCAGGCTGTGGATGTCCTGGGGATTTCGCATACTGACCGGTGCCTCAGCGGGCGGGGCAGCGCCCGTAGCAGCCAATCAATGAGTACTTTCTCGGCTACCTGGTCCGGGGTCGGGGACCCCGCGAGAAGCCACAGGTGAGTCAATCGGGCCAGTTGCGCTGCTTGCGCTCTCACTGGCTGCCGTTCATCATAGGTCCATTGATAGAACTGTTGCGCCGCCCCCATGGGCGACAGGCCCACCCGGGCTAGGATTTCGGCTTTGAGCTCGTCATACTGTTCATTCCGGGGTGCCCTCAGGGCATAATAGGCCCGCTGCGCTTCTCCGGTGAGGAAGGGGGCGATGATGCGAGCCCACTCTTCCTGGACCCACCCCTCCCGGGCCGCGATGACCTCAAATGTGTGGAGGTAAGCCTCGATGTCGTCGTTCTCGGTCAACCGGACGAGGTATTGGTGCGCTTTGACCGGCGCTTCCGGGAGGCGCCCCGCCACGCTCGCCTGCAACTGTTCCACGACCCGGTCAGTATATTCCTGCCGGGCTGCCAGTCGCTCGGTAAACTGCTGCTGGCGGGCCGAGAGCTCCGTTAGGCGGCGGATGACCTCTTCCATGTGTCCGGGGGAAGAGAGCGGTTTCTCCTAGAAGAAGCACAGAGATCGTTATAGCAACCTGGCGGTACCGATAGACAGACAGATGATAGATAGATAGATAGATAGATAGATGATAGACAGACAGACAGACAGAAAGACAGACAGACAAGACGATAGATAGATAGATAGATAGATAGACAGACAGACAGACAGACAGATAGATAGATAGATAGATAGATAGATAGATCGATAGATAGACATTCCCCTTAAATTATGAATTCTTCTTGCTTTTTTTTGTTTTTTTGGAAACAGGTAAGGAAGTTTTAAATTCTGAACTTCCCAACAATTATCTATGAATGAACTGGTGTTTTGTTAGATAATCCAATGTGTACACTGGAATATACAAGAGACAACGCCACATGAAAAATGAGGGCAGGGTGACTAGCTTTTTTTTTTTTTTTTTTTCAGAAGACACTGGGGTCTGTGTTCCACAGCTATTGCCAAACATACACAGGGCGGCACATGGTGACCAAGATTACTCAAAATGAAACTAGTTTACATTATTTCAATCGGGAAAGAATGAATCATGAGTTACAGGAAGAAAACCCAGCACTTGAAGTGGAAAAAGGCAGGGTTGTCAGCCTCAACACAGTGTCTTCATGAAACCTAAACTTTGGGATCAAGGTGTTATGGAGCACAGGCGTATCCGTAGCCTCACCAGACTGCTTATTCAGATGGCTGCATGAAAATGGTGCGTGCTTTACTCGTGGGAAGTGTATTTCCCACGACACGTTGTGAACACCGAAGCTCTTCAGAATGTCAACGGTTCGCCACACAAGTCTGTCGAGGGAGTTTAACGCTCAGTATACATGGAGAAAACAAGAACTAGAGCTGATCCAGAAACAAAGCTTCATTTTTCAGCTATTGGAATCAGACGCATATGGGACTGCTTTTATTGTTTGACAGTTGCATGATGCATTGCTGCAACAACTGCCAGTTACAAGATCTTTGGGAGGCCTTTTGCTACTTTAATATAGAGGAATCATGTAGAAGCATCATTACATTGTAGGAGGGACCCGAGTCATATCTGAAGAACAAAATATTATAGAGATTAAAGTTGGGGCTTTAAAGTTGAGCCAGTAAACCACCTAGCAACCACCAAAAAATACCCTAGCAACTCCATAACACTAAGCAATCACAAATGCTTTGGCATTGTGGCAGTGATTTTTCACACACCATTCACACTTTTTGAAAATATAATTTATACTTTAAATCTTCTAAATAATTGTTTAAACAAAGGATAGCATTAACCAGTGCTTTTTTTAATTATATATATATATTCATTTATTTTTTTTTGTGCATTTTTTTATTTCTATTATTAATGAACTTTTTTTCCACATTAAATATACTTATCATGTTTTGCCCTTACATTTAAAAAGAAAATCAGGTGAATATGGGAGTTTTTGACATCTTTCAAAGTTAGACATTCATCATAAAACTCAAAATATATAATTATGTTCCTTCTGAAATGTACGTTGCCACTGAAGTAAACATAAAAATCACCGCAGCACGATAACAGTAATCATGCTTTTATTGGCATGCTGTATGATTGAAGGTAATAGTGCAATATTTAATATGGCAGGACAAAGTTCTTTAAATCTGCTATGTGAAGGGATTCAGTGCTGAATCTATATAACTCTGAACATCACCGTCATAAAAAGACAAAAAAAGCCTCGTTTTCAGCCTATAAATATAAAATACATTAGAAATGCAAAAAGCCTAAGTTTAACAATTCCCATCCCGTAAGCGCTGCACTGTTTCACAAGCAGAAGAAGAAGAATGCTGTATGCAAGATTTGTTTATTAAATTCTATATCGATGATGCTTTAGCACCTGAAGTGTGCTTTTCCTGTATGCCAGAACAGGGTTGTATCAGCGTTCGTGTGAACACAACGTAAGCGTTGTGGTGCAAAATTGAATAAATTAATTATTTTATTACATTTTTTTGCACACAAAAAGCATTCCCGTTGCCTCATAAAATGAAGGCTGAACCACTGGAGTCACATGGACTACTTTACTTGATTCCTGGGCCTTGACAGTGGTAGTTACTTAGAAACCTCTCAGAATATCCTAGCAACTGCATAGCAATATCCTGGCAATAATAACAATACAAATAAATCTATTATAATTATTTTAATTATTTCAATATTTTAACGATGTCTTATTTTTACATTTTAAAAACAATATTTAAAAATATAAACACACTTGAAATAATAATTATTTAATTTATTATTATTATTATTATTATATACAACACTTATAATCAAAATTAATTAAGACATTAAAATATTTATAATTACTATTATAGTTGTAATGCATTTGAATTTGGAGTACTGTATATGTCAGATTATAGTCTATAAGTGGAGTTTAGCTGGCAGCCTTTAACAATAATAATATTTAAAAGATATAACAAAACAGTGACACTATGTCTGTAAAATTTCCACTCCCCGTAAGCATCCTCTAATTGAACCTTAGGAGCACGGCTGAAGACATAACACACTGAAGTTACATCATACATGTCTCTTTTAACTTTTTTATAGTGATGAGTTTCAGGTTGTAACTGTGAGCAAGCGGTTTGATGTTGTACATGTTCACTAACCCAATGCCAAATTAGGCCATGATGCCAGCCTGTCAACGACAAAATCACACAGCAAATGTATTTCTGGGAAACATTAATATTGCAGCTGCTTCTAATTAAACCTGCTCCTGAACGGACCCCCCATGAGATCATCCCTCAGTAGACAACAGCATCTAGAGAGGATAGACAGATGTAAGCAAGCTCCTGCCACTGTCATGTGCTGCATGACAGAAATGTTTGAGTTGAAATGCTTCTGCCACCCAAATAGTTAAAAGACACTCACTAATAAATCACTCCAGCTGAAAAACGCAACCTGTGTTCATGCTGAAGTTCGTCTGACTGGGGAATGATTTGAATATTTGAGAGGTGGTGGTGCTATCTAGTGGTCAATTATTGTAATTGACTGAAAGCTGGGGGGAAATAAAGAAAAAAAAGGCTTTTTTAGGAATATTTACATTCGTTAGGAATATTTACATTACAGAATATTTAGATTTCGTTCGAAGAAAGAAGACCCTCTTGTGGTGTCCCAGAACCCCTGTAGTACAAAATATGGTTATCAAGCTTCTAAAGCAGCATCCTAAATGAAATGGAACCATAACTGAGCCCTTGTGAAAAAGAATTGAATGTGCACTTGTAGTGTACTAGGTACAACACTGATCACAAACCTGAAATACAGCCAGATCAACTAGCTGCTACCTGAGGAGAAAAGTGTTATTGTTAGGATTAAATACAGCAAATTTAACAAAAACAAAAGCATTTCTGGAAGTCACTATGATAAGAAAAAAGGTTTGAAAAGTGCTGAATAATAAGAGCTTTTTGTCACATGCTTAATTGCACTGAATGTGCACTTGTAGTGTACTTCAAATCTCAAAAGTATATTTTGGAAAAAAACAAAAACTGTACTTGCATAATATAGTTTCTTAACACACGTAAGTACACTTCCAAAAAGTGCACTTTGTAATAATGTCCTATTAAGTTTGACTTTAAAGTATACATCTTTTCAATCATTATGTTTTATTAATCGTTTGTGCTTTAACCACTCTTATTTTGATGTGTGCGAAAAGTCAGGGCATTAATTGTTCAAAATGATATATCAGTCAGTTTTATATGGGTTCCAGCACAAGGGGAAATGAAGAAGTGGATAAATTAGCAATTTTACAGAGAGAAACAATAGAGATACAAGTTCCATTAAGTAAATCAGAGATTAAGGTTTTAATCTGGAGTAAAGCAATTGAAGAATGGCAAGTAAAGTGGAACAATGTGTCAGGGTTGGGGATGAAGGGATGAGGTGAGGACCATTAACTGACAGTCACCACTGATAAGCTACCACTAAATATTGTAGAAACTTAATTTGCTGTAAAGTTGCTTTGCAATGATTTGTATCATGAAAAGCGCTATACAGATAAACTTGAATTTAATCGCAGGAGGAATTAGGGCTTTTATTAATAACAAAAATCAAAACAAACAGAAACTACCCTGTAGTGGAAACCGACTGGCAAGGCAGGACAAGGCTGAACAATGCAGGGCAGGACACAAGGCACACACAACATTCGACAACGAACTCGCACAGGATTGCAAACACAAGGAGAATAAATAGGGAGCAAATGAGGAGGATGATGAGGGAAACACAGGTGGGGCAAATTAACCAATAATCAGGTAACAAGATGGGTGGGGTTAGACAACTGACATGAGAGCACATGGCACACAGGAAACAAAGACACAAACACAAAAACACAAGCACATGGCCAGCAAAACAATCACAAGCCATGTGCTTGAACAAAACAAGACACGAACACGCAGCTAATGAGAATACTCATAAGCCGCGTGTTCACACAAGACATGAGAACATGAAAGCACGCAGCCAATGAAAAACACAAGCTGCGTGCTACACAGCACAAGACGTAACATGAAAGCATGCAACAGCACAAGACACGAGGACAGAAGAGCGTACGGCCCGAGTGAACTCGAGACTGCACGCTCCCACAACAAAACAGAACATGGAGCACGAGTGTCCGAACCCCGACACCAGACCGAAACTGAATCTGAACAACACATGAGTGCCGGGATCTGAACACTACTCTCCAATATGAAACAAGGCATGCAGACAAGAGAGCGCACGGCTCGAGCACACTCGAAGCCATGCACTCACAAGATAACAAGACAAAACGGGTGTGTCAGGGATCCATCACAAAACCATGATTAAACTAGACCGAAGTGACAGAACCCTGACACTACCCCCTCCCCAAAGGGACGCCACCTGGTGCATGAGGCACACCAAAAACAAGACAGGAACATGACATGACAACACAAGACCAGCACAAACATGACAACACAAGACTGACACACAACAACAGACAACACACAACAGGAAAATCAAAACACAGAGACAAAGAGGGGAGGGAGGGAGGGAGGGGAGCCAAGCCAGTGCCAAAAGAACAGCCCAGGAAGTCTTTACAAGGGTCCAGGGAGGGGCGGGAGGGCTGAGCCAGGGAGGCTCAGACAGTTCAGGAGTCCTGGCAGAACGCTCCGGCAGTTCCGCAGTCCTGGCTGAAGGCCAGGGTGGGACCAGAACACTCAGGTAGTTCCGGAGTCCTGGCTGAAAGCCAGGGTGGGACCGGAGGGACGGACCAGGGAAGCTCCGACAGTTCCGGAGTCCTGGCTGTAGGCCAGAATGGGACCAGAGGGATGGACCAGGGAGGCTCCGGCAGTACAGGAACCCTGGTGGATGACCAGGGTGGGGCCGATGGGTTGAACCAGGCGGGCTCAAGCACCTCTGGAGGCCAGGCTGGAGCCGGCAGGACATGCAGCTTGAGCTTGAGCGGAGCCGGCAGGGCAAGGAGCTTGGGCGGCACCAGCAGAGCAAGGAGCTTGGGCGGAGCCGGCATCAGGGCAAGGGGCTTGGGCGGCTCTGGGATGGCCTCCAGGCCTTGAAGGATGGAAGAAACCTTCTTCCACCTCCTCCTCCGTTTCCGAGAGTGTGGCACTGCAGCTTCATCGGCCGCCTCCAGGGGCACTGCAGCCTCTTCGGCCACCACCTGGGGCGTTGCAGCTTCGTCGGCCGCCTCTGGGGGTGGCGAGGCAGACCCATTCTTCCTCCTCCCCCTCCTCCGTTTCTGAGAGCGGGGCACTGCAGCGTCATCGGCTGCCTCTGGGGCTGCTGCAGCTTCTTCAGCCACCTCTGGGGGCACTGCAGCCTCTTCACCTGGAGGATTTCCCTGATAAGCTAGGAAATGGATGAATCCTCCAAACGTCAGGTGATCCAGCCCCCTCATTCTCCAGCAGTTGAGGAGTTCATCCAGGGCACTATTAAAAAGTTCCTTGAGGGCCGCATCAATGAACCCTAACGCCTCCGCAGCACCGCTGAACTCCAGGGCAAACTTCCTCACGTCAGTCCCCCGCTGTCAGAGGGAGCTCAGGTCCTTAAACTGGAGAATGGAGACAGGCTGAAGAGAGTGGAGACAGGTGGATGGCGCAAGCCCTTCCTCCGCTAAGTCCTCATTGTGGCAAGTTTGTTCTGTCAGGGTTGGGGATGCAGGGATGAGGCGAGGACTCAATCGCAGGAGGAATTAGGGCTCTTATTAATAACAAAATAAAACAAAACAAACAGAAATTACCCCATAGGGGAAACCGACTGGCAAGGCAGGACAAGGCTGGACAAGGCAGGGCAGGGCAGGACACAAGACACACACAACTAGTGATGGGACGATTTATACCAAGGATCCGATGCAGTTTTCAAAGCACTATTGTATCACACACTGTGCCGATGCTTGTTTCGAAATGACAATACCACATGATTGATGACGTTTGAAGCTTCGAACGTCATACAGTATCGGAAGGTCGGGACAGCTGGTTTGAAAAAAAAATCAGCGCTTCGCATGACACTTGTGTTTGACTATATATTGACTTGGTTGTGTGTGTGTGTACACTTATTTGGGATTCTGTAGAATAGTTTAGAATAACCTCAACACCAGACAGAAACTGAATGCACATGACATATCTATTGCATTTTATCATGTTCTAGCTGGGGTCTCAGAGACCCCGAACAGCTCACCCAAAATATTTTTGCTACTACTCGCGTAAATTATTAATTATAATCACACACTTGTGTATTTTATATTATTGATCAATATGTGAATCCAGTGACCGGACTACACATGACACGAGTTGGCACAGATTAAAAACTTTTTCAAACCATCCTCTGCTCTGTGATGTTTCATTAGATAGGCTGGAGAAACCGAGTCTGACCACCAGATGTCGCTAATGCGCACTGTGTTAAAAAGCTTCGAGCAATGAACCGTTTTTCGGCAGAATTTGATGAAAGCCTCAAACAGTTCAGAAAGCCTCGGTTTCCCATCACTACACACAACATTCGACGACGAACTTGCACAGGACTGCAAACACAAGGAGAATAAATAGGGAGCAGATGAGGAGGGTGATGAGGGAAACACAGGTGGGGCAAATTAACCAATAATCAGGTAACAAGAAGGGTGGGGTTAGACAATTGACATGAGAGCACATGGCACACAGGAAACAATCACAAGCCATGTGCTTGAACAAAACAAGACAGGACCACGCAGCTAATGAGAATACTCATAAGCCGCGTGTTCACACAAGACATGACAACATGAAAGCACGCAGCCAATGAAAAACACAAGCTGCGTGCTACACAGCACAAGACGTAACATGAAAGCACGCAGCCGAAAATACGAGCTGCATGCAACAACACAAGACACGAGGACAGAAGAGCGTACGGCCCGAGTGAACTCGAGACCGCACGCTCCCACAACAAAACAGAACATGGAGCGTGAGTGTCCGAACCCCGACACCAGACCGAAATTGAATCTGAACAAGACAATAGTGCCGGGATCTGAACACCATGCTCCAACATGAAACAAGGCATGCAGACAAGAGAGCGCACGGCTCGAGCACACTCAAAGCCGCGCGCTCACAAGATAACAAGACAAGACGGGAGTGTCAGGGCTCCATCACAAAACCATGATTAAACTAGACCGAAGTGACAGAACCCTGTCCCTGTCAAAGCAATTCGTCAGTGCGGCGAATTCACGTCACAAACTTAAAAATGAGCAAAATCTAAGTGAGGAACAATTCACCCTCGCGCCAAACTCCTGAACGTGTGGATTGCTATTGGAATGACTAGATTTCGCTCGTGAACTTCTGTCGAGAATCGGTAAATGTGACGACACTGTAAAGCACATGTAAAGTACTTGATTATACTATAATTTTAACTGTGGTGTTATTTGATATTGGATTTAAATGAATACATTTTAAATGTACTAAATTGCAACTTCATCATTGCAAATGTGGAACTACAAATATATTTAACCCTCTGGTATTGTTCGGTCATTTTAGACCAGAAAAAAATGTTTTGACATTTTAAAAATCACTACTTCAGCGAAATGGTACGAAACTCAATGACTTTTATGGCAGTCACTATGTGACCACAAAAAAAAAAAAGAAATAAAAAAATTAATCGTGAACTGGATTCGAAAAAGCTAAATGATCATAAAAAAAAAAATAGTCACACTTGTGTTTTTCGCTGTTGTGTTTGTGTTGACCGCTATTAGAAATGAATCGAAAATATATGCAAAAATACAGATAATTTTTTTGTGTGTACAATCTGCAAATCATTCACAATGCAGAAAAAAAGTGCACATCTATAAAGGGGTGACACTCTAAAATATCAAGAGTACAAAACAGACACACACTCTCACACACACACACACACACAACGTGATAAATACCAGGTACACACACACACACACACACACACACACACACACACAATTATACAAATATTAATATAAATATTAAAGTCTGTCAAAAATATTACATTGATTTTACTGAAAATAAAAAAAGTTACATTTCAGGTGTCCGGTCACTTTTGACATTGAACAATATAAGTCTGACTCCCAAATGAACAATACCAGAGGATTAAATGCATGATATACAAGTTTCAATAGTAATAGTATATTTTAGTTTATTACACGGCTCTGTTGAATACTTGATTCTGATCGGTCAGTTGCGACATTCAGAGGTGTGTTATCCCTCGATAACAACCAGTAAAAACTAATAACACAGGCTCATCTGGGTAACTGAAGTCGGCGCTGTACTCTTACTAGGAACAGTATTTCTTCATGGAAGCTTTGCGTTTGGTTAGCAAATAAAATATTAAAACTCAATTCAATATTATGTGTACAATTATTTAATGTCATCGTGGTATCGCGGACTCGCTCTCTCGTTTCTTACAAACGCAGCTTGCCACGATTGTTATGTACACTATAATGTATTATAACACACTGGTAAGATTTTAAAACAGTTTCATTTTAAATCAACATCTTTCATCGCCATAATTATTTATGTGGTGAAATGTTGTGTAATAAGTGGTTTGACTGCACCGTATCCCTTAAATGTCCGTCTAGTTTTTAACCTGCCACTTGCTTGCAGCTGCTGTGTTCACGGAAGCTTTGTGTTCAAATATTTCAACTCAAATCAATATTTTGTGTCTAATTATTTACTTATGTGGCAAGTAGCCGTGTAATAAGCGGGATAATGTACATCCAGCCGGTTGTTATCGCAGAATAACCCCCTTCAGGGTGATACAAGACTGTCCTGATCACCCTGTCGGGGTTTATTCTGAGATAACAATCAGCTGGATGTACATTATCCCTTACTATAAAGGATTGTCAGTACATTCAGCAGTACACTTTAACCATACTTCACAGACAATAGAAGTAATTATGAAATAGATATGTAGTCTACTTAAGTCCTACTTAAGTGGGTCAAATAAAGCACTCTAAAGTTAGACTAATTGCATTTAATATACATTTAAACTGTTATGCATATTCATTTAATTGAAGTTAACATTCGGTTTTGCACTTAAGTATATTCTTTTAACCCTAACTCCAGCTCTAATTTAAGAAATCTTCTAAATAGAACTCCAAATATATCCACAGTAGGGCTGGTTGCCGTATCTCTTCCTCAGGCACTGACTCAGCTTAGGCAGGTATTGACAAGCTAGTGGCATTTATCTGCTGAAAGGAAAACTGTTCAATCTGTCATCTTAATTACCTTTCACATCCCATGAAAGCTCTGATTGGACCATTATATTAGCCTACTGTTGGATTCCCGCGCCACAGGTCCCAAGTAGCTGGAACAAGTGTTATACTAGTAATTACCTTAAGGAGTTTGAAAGAATCACCCTTCTGTATTCAAGAGAATCTGTTTGACAGTTGTTTACGGCTTTCACATGCCCCACGGAACTAAAAAAAAAAAAAGGAATGAGACAAGATGTTGTTCATTTCTAAAGGTGCTATCAGGACATGTCTAACAGGTTGATTTGATGAGGTAATTCTCCTCTGGTTATGAAATGCGCAGCTAACTGAATTGACCAGACTGCAAATCTACAGACAGCGATTTACAAAAGGATCAAGATATTCTATTGTCAATTACAAATGAATTCAGATCAAGTGAGGCAAGCACACACTCTCATGAGGCAATAAAGTGGCATAAAATATCACTTTGCCAAAGAGTACATTGCCCTTTATGTAAAAAAAACAAAACAAAAAAAAAACTAAAGTTTTCAAAACTTTAAGATGCATATGGAGATGCATTTTTAAAACTTTTAGCTAAAGTGCTGCCCATTTACATGGCAAGTGAATTATTGATTCCTGTTCATTTATACTGAGGGACAAGGTGAAAATGTTTTTGGGTCAATAACATGACTATTTATATAACATTGTCCAGAAAAAAAACTATCACAAAAATTGGAGATACTCTTTTATTCGGTAGTGCTTTATTTTAAGGACCAAATTGTAGCTATTAATTAGTTGCTTATTAGCATGGATATTGCTAGCATATTGGCTGTTTATTAGTACTTATAAAGCACATATTAATGCCTTATTGTGCATGACAGTATTTTAGATCCCTTAATCCACCCCATACCTAAACTTAACAACTACCTTACTAACTATTAATAAGCAGCAAATTAGGAGTTTGATCAGGGAAAACTCTTAGTTAATAGTGAATGTGTGTTCCCTATTCTAAAGTGTTACCTTTTATTCTTATTTCTTAGGGGAAAAAATGTTTAACAACACTACTGTCACCATCATGGACTTTTAGTTTGTTTTCTTCCCTCATGTTTCCTTTGACCTAGTTTCTGTCTCCCTTGATTTAGCTCATTCTGTTCACCTGTGTTTGTTAATTATCTTCGTTTGGTCTGTGTATTTAAGTTGCTCCCTTTCTGTTCTTCCTGGTCCGGTATTGTTGATGTATTGATGTTGTTGTGAGCTTGTGTTACTCTTCCTCTTGGATTACTATTATATTGATTGTTATTGAATCATCGTCTTCGTCGTGCGCTCTTTCTCCTCTACCCAGCAACAAGCGTTACAACTACTTTCTACTTGTATCGCGGACTCGCTCTCTCGTTTCTTACAAACGCAGCTTGCCACGATTGTTATGTACACTATAATGTATTATAACACACTGGTAAGATTTTAAAACAGTTTCATTTTAAATCAACATCTTTCATCGCCATAATTATTTATGTGGTGAAATGTTGTGTAATAAGTGGTTTGACTGCACCGTATCCCTTAAATGTCCGTCTAGTTTTTAACCTGCCACTTGCTTGCAGCTGCTGTGTTCACGGAAGCTTTGTGTTCAAATATTTCAACTCAAATCAATATTTTGTGTCTAATTATTTACTTATGTGGCAAGTAGCCGTGTAATAAGCGGGATAATGTACATCCAGCCGGTTGTTATCGCAGAATAACCCCCTTCAGGGTGATACAAGACTGTCCTGATCACCCTGTCGGGGTTTATTCTGAGATAACAATCAGCTGGATGTACATTATCCCTTACTATAAAGGATTGTCAGTACATTCAGCAGTACACTTTAACCATACTTCACAGACAATAGAAGTAATTATGAAATAGATATGTAGTCTACTTAAGTCCTACTTAAGTGGGTCAAATAAAGCACTCTAAAGTTAGACTAATTGCATTTAATATACATTTAAACTGTTATGCATATTCATTTAATTGAAGTTAACATTCGGTTTTGCACTTAAGTATATTCTTTTAACCCTAACTCCAGCTCTAATTTAAGAAATCTTCTAAATAGAACTCCAAATATATCCACAGTAGGGCTGGTTGCCGTATCTCTTCCTCAGGCACTGACTCAGCTTAGGCAGGTATTGACAAGCTAGTGGCATTTATCTGCTGAAAGGAAAACTGTTCAATCTGTCATCTTAATTACCTTTCACATCCCATGAAAGCTCTGATTGGACCATTATATTAGCCTACTGTTGGATTCCCGCGCCACAGGTCCCAAGTAGCTGGAACAAGTGTTATACTAGTAATTACCTTAAGGAGTTTGAAAGAATCACCCTTCTGTATTCAAGAGAATCTGTTTGACAGTTGTTTACGGCTTTCACATGCCCCACGGAACTAAAAAAAAAAAAAGGAATGAGACAAGATGTTGTTCATTTCTAAAGGTGCTATCAGGACATGTCTAACAGGTTGATTTGATGAGGTAATTCTCCTCTGGTTATGAAATGCGCAGCTAACTGAATTGACCAGACTGCAAATCTACAGACAGCGATTTACAAAAGGATCAAGATATTCTATTGTCAATTACAAATGAATTCAGATCAAGTGAGGCAAGCACACACTCTCATGAGGCAATAAAGTGGCATAAAATATCACTTTGCCAAAGAGTACATTGCCCTTTATGTAAAAAAAACAAAACAAAAAAAAAACTAAAGTTTTCAAAACTTTAAGATGCATATGGAGATGCATTTTTAAAACTTTTAGCTAAAGTGCTGCCCATTTACATGGCAAGTGAATTATTGATTCCTGTTCATTTATACTGAGGGACAAGGTGAAAATGTTTTTGGGTCAATAACATGACTATTTATATAACATTGTCCAGAAAAAAAACTATCACAAAAATTGGAGATACTCTTTTATTCGGTAGTGCTTTATTTTAAGGACCAAATTGTAGCTATTAATTAGTTGCTTATTAGCATGGATATTGCTAGCATATTGGCTGTTTATTAGTACTTATAAAGCACATATTAATGCCTTATTGTGCATGACAGTATTTTAGATCCCTTAATCCACCCCATACCTAAACTTAACAACTACCTTACTAACTATTAATAAGCAGCAAATTAGGAGTTTGATCAGGGAAAACTCTTAGTTAATAGTGAATGTGTGTTCCCTATTCTAAAGTGTTACCTTTTATTCTTATTTCTTAGGGGAAAAAATGTTTAACAACACTACTGTCACCATCATGGACTTTTAGTTTGTTTTCTTCCCTCATGTTTCCTTTGACCTAGTTTCTGTCTCCCTTGATTTAGCTCATTCTGTTCACCTGTGTTTGTTAATTATCTTCGTTTGGTCTGTGTATTTAAGTTGCTCCCTTTCTGTTCTTCCTGGTCCGGTATTGTTGATGTATTGATGTTGTTGTGAGCTTGTGTTACTCTTCCTCTTGGATTACTATTATATTGATTGTTATTGAATCATCGTCTTCGTCGTGCGCTCTTTCTCCTCTACCCAGCAACAAGCGTTACAACTACTTTCTACTTATATAAAAAAAAAGACAAGAAAGGCATGTGGTGCAAACAAATATAAAACAGGAATTTATATAATAGAGACTGTGTAAAAGTTGTTGTCTCTTAAAATATCAAATAATAATAAAAAATATTGTCATATGTTTATAATGTTATTTTAGAGTCTAAAATGTCATGTAGTGCCACTTCCCACTTTTATGAATTAATCATGAAGTTTATTAAAATAATAAACCATGATTAATTCATAAAGTTTATTAAAATAATAATAATTATAATAATTATAATGCCTCTTACCTTGACAAACTTTAAAAAAGAGAAAATAATAAAGATAATTAACATTAAAACCACCTGCTTAATATTGTGTAGGCCCCCCTTGTGCTGCCAAAACAGCTCTGAAGCATCGAGGCATGGACTTCACAAGACCACTGAATGTGTCCTGTGGTATCTGGCACCAAGTCATAGCAGCATATCTTTGGAAGTCCTGCAAGTTGCATGGTGGAGTCTCCATGGATCAGATTTGTTGGTCCTGCACATCCCATTGATGCTCAATTTGGATTGAGATTTGGGGAATTTGGAAGCCAAGGCAACACCTTGAACTGTTTGTCATGTTCCTCAAACCATTCCTGAACGACCTTTGCAGTGTGGCGGGGTACATTATCCTGCTGAAAGAGGCCACTACCATCAGGGAACGCCATTGTAATGGTAGGTGGTATGTGTCAAAGTAACATCCACATGAATGCCAGGACCTAAGGCTTTCCATAGCGCATCTGCTGTCATCTCTTCCCCCAGGAAAACAATGCACAAGGTCATCCACTTGATCTAAAAGAAAACGTGATTCATCAGACTAGGCAGCCTTCTTCCATGGTCCAGTTCTGATGCTCATGTGTCCTTTGTAGGTGGCCTCCACCTGTTTTTCATCACTGTTTTTCATCAGTTTGAGCTACAGTACTTCTTCTGTTTGATTGGACCAGACATACAAGCCTTCGCTCCCCATGTGCATCAATGAGCATTGGGCGCTTATGACCTTGTTGCTGGTTCATCGGTTGTCGTTCCTTGTACCATTTTTGTTAAATACTAACCACTACATACCAGGAACATCCCACAAGACTTGAAGTTTTGGAGATGCTCTAACCCAGTCGTCTAGCCATCACTCATTGGCACTTGTCAAGGTCACTCAGATCTTTTCGCTTGCCCATTTTTTTGTGGCTTCCAACACCTGGTATCCAAGAACAGACTGTTCACTTGCTGCCTAATATATCCCATCTCTTGACAGGTGCCATTGTAATGATATAATCAATCTTATTCAACTTGGCAGTGGTGTAAATGTTGTAGCTGAACAGAATATTCCCTAGATGGTGTATAATTGCACCTCTAGAGTCACCAATTGGAAGCGCAAAAATAATTCAAACAAGTTTCTCCAGCACTAGCTGTCTTGCTATCAAAAAAATAAAATAAATAAAAAGCACACTGGGTGCTGGGGTACATACCTGTTAACACTTTGAAGGCACAGTAGGCTTCTTGATATTTCTAAGGACAGGAATGTCAAATATTTAATGACTTAATCCTTAAGTATTAACTGTACATTTCCTCTAACTTTTAACAGAGTATTAAGATATTCCACAGCAAGACCAACCTATAAAACCTCATGCTAACCAAAGAACACAATGATCTTGTGGGCCTAGCACTCTGCACGCTATCTCCTTAGAGGAAAAGTCAGTGCTGTATTTTTCTGTGGGTACAACCTGAAATGAAGAATGGCGTTGTTCTCATCTTTAACCACTGTTCAAATATTATTTCAATGGAAGCGGTCTCCAGCAAGCATCCTGGAGTGAAATGTTCCATCTCAACACACAAGCCTAATGGGGCCTCATCAAAGGTTTGACATTTGCTACCAATTTAGATCCACTGTTTGATCCTTAATCGACTGTGGCAAGACACATCAATTGTCACCTATAATAAATACAAATTTATTAATACATGAAGGATGTTTTAACAAAAAGTGCTGGAAGGTTCCGGACATGGAATGGGTTTCCTGTTTTATGTTGGAATCATAGAGAAATCATTAGCGTGATGTTTCCTGGGTCTAGATTTTAAATGGTACCTGCTCACATAAAGTTTGAGGTTTTATTTGGTCACCTGGGTGGCATTATTTGGGAACAGCAAGTTCGATTTTTACCAGTTAACACTTGACACTTTTGGGGTTGGATTCATGAAAATCTTCTTAAGGAAGAAGTTTGTTTCTTAAGATAAATTCCAAGAAGTTTGTAAGAAATGTCCCTAATGCAATTCTTGAAAAATTCTTAAAAAGTCCTTGAATAATTTCTGAAGAACATAATTTTTTAAAGAAGAAAATAACAGACATTGGTGTTATCTTGATTGCATGGTGGTTCTTGCTGAAGACCTGTTGATCAAACACCTAAAAGGCTGTTTTTTTTTTTTTGTGTGTGCTCTCTGCAGGTTACGTAAGATGGAGTGATCTATTGCATTAATTTGCGCTTCATCTTTTTGTGCTCTTTCATATGCTACCAGAAAGTTACTGTAAAAGTAAAACACTTCAGAATTCTCCAAAAAAAAAAAAAAAAAAAAAATTAAGGCCAAAACATAACCCTCAGTGCAGAATAGGCAGAGGAATTTGATCGTATGAATTCATCAATTTGCCAAAAATGTAAAATGGTTACAAATTGCCATGAAAGTGTGTTGGACATGATGTCTTCACTGCTCCTGAATTTCAAATCCAGTTTAGCATCCTGACGAATATTTAAACAATTATGTCACTTTAACTACACTTGCTGTCATATTCCTGACATGACAATACAATTGTGGTCTCTTTTTGTGACTTTCAATGAGACACAACTGTGCCTACAATTCTTTTGAAGATTGTGCCAAGTTTCCCACCCACAAAGCCAAAGCATGATCTAAGCAACATGAAATGTTCCTGTGACACCCCCAAAGGAGAAACAAATAGATTTAAGGAAAATGAAAGGAATGTTACATGAATGGAGTTGGTACTTGAAAGGCTTTTGATTCTGTATCTTTGAATTCCGTTTATAGATGAGTTGCTTGAAGTTGTTATTTCGTACCTAAGGAGATTTTTTTCTTAATTTTACTGTCTCAGATGATTCTCCTTAAATTCCTTGGAGGATGAAAGACAAGAAATAAATGGGACAGTTGTTGGTGTACAGTAAGAGTGCAGGTAATTCTATATATAAAGAATATGATGAGACATTTTTTTGTGTTTATATTGAGTTTTGATCGCAGACTTTTGTATCTTGGCACACCTGTGCACATTTTGAGATCTCTTCTGGAACTCTAGAGACATTTGTTGGGTCTTTTACTCAGGAGAAACATCTGGGAAGCAGCAAACTCAAACTCATTTTTTTTTTTCATTTCATAGAGGTATTGTGGAGTTTCTAAACCCAGAGTTTTTTCTCCAGTGCGCCAGAAGATGGCAGACATGACTTTACGTGAGGGGCCCAATGGAAAAACCATTTAACATTGTGGCAGGATATGTTGTGTTGCCTTGCGTCAAGCTGTTTTTGTTTGGCAAATGGCTTTTAAAGAACAGTGCCTATAAACAGGATGGAGATGATATATAAGATAAAAAAAAGGACAGGCGAACATGGTGTAATTTCCCCAGCTAGGAGCATCTAGTCATCTAATGGCTTTGTCCATTTAAAAGAGGGATTTTTTGGTTACTTAATTGTGATTGTCATTTGTCATTCGTCAGTCTAATGGTCTTACTAATCCCCGAGACCTAGTTTAGTCTATTTTGTGACTTGAACTATGCGTCATGCAACTTTGACAAGTCATGGAAATGGAATGTGAAAGTTGAATAACAACTGCATTTACCTATCAAACCACTTAACACTTGTATATATATATATATATATATGAAAAGTCATACTGTATTTATAGAACATACTGTATTATGTAAAATTACATTGTTGAAGTCTGTTCGATATTATATAGTAAGAGCTAAAGCTCAAAAGGCTTTGCACCATATGGCTTGTGGTACAGGGTTCTGCTCAACAGTCAGGATTATTACAGCATTAAGACTCAATTGAATGCAGTTTTGTCTTGATGGCCTTTTCTCCCATCGTGTAATGTCTCAGTCCACTGATTGAGCTAATATCTTCATGGATTAAGGCCTTTAGGAGTAAATTGCAAGGAATAAGCTTTGCTGAAGGATTTAAACCGTTATCCTGCATAACCATTATTCTCACTCGGTTGCTTTCATAACTCTGGAGATGTGCGTTATGATCATACTATAGATCTATTGCACAGCAACAGATTTTTGCATTTTCTCAATAAAATCAGAATGCATGCCTGTGCAAAACTCACCGTCGCAATGCAAGGGTGTTCTGGGTGGCTGTTAAGGTGTTCTGAGCGGTTGCTAGGGTGTTGTAGTTTGTTGCCAGGGCTGTGCGGTTGCTAAGATGTTCTGAGTGGTTGCTAGCATATTGCTGTGAGGTTGCTAGGGTATTCTGAGTGATTTATAGCACACTGTAATGTTGTTGATGAGGTTTGGTTGCTAAGGTATTCTAAGCAGTTGCTAGGGTGTTGTAGCTTGCTGTCAGGGCTATGTGGTTGCTAAGATGTTCTGAGTGGTTGATATCATATTGCTGTGAGGTTGCTTGGGTGTTATGGGTCATAGCAAGGGCGTTGCTATAAAGTTTATGGAGTTTTCTTGTGGTTGTTATGATGTTGCTAGGGGTTTCTGAGGGATTGCCATCACATTGTTACATTGCAGTTCTTTTGTTGGGGTGCTGGGGGTCGTTGCCATGGCATTACAGTGCTTATCTGTTGCTAAGGTCATTTATAGCACATTGCAATACTGTAGATGAGGTGTGTCGGGTGGTTTTAAGGGTGTTGCTATGCGATTTCTAGGGATACTGGTGGTTGTTAAGATGTTGCTAGGGTGTTCTGGGTAATTTATAGCATGTTGCTGTGTTGTTGTGTGGTTGTGGTTGCTAAGGCATTGCAGTACAATTGCTAGGGTGTTCTTTGTATTTACCAGGGTGTTACTGTGTATGTGGTCGCTAAGGTGTCTTAAATAATTGTTAACACATTTCAGTACTGTTGCTAAGGTGTTCTGGGTGGTTATTATGGTGTTGCTAGGTGGTTTTTGGGGGGTGTTGGTGATTGTTAAAATGTTGCTAGGGTGATTTTCGGCATGTTGCTATGTGGTTGCTTGGTTGTGGTTGTTAGGGCATTGCAATGCAATTACTAGGGTGTGCTTTGTGGTCACCAGGGTGTTACTATGTGTTTGCTAAGGTGTTCTGAATGATTATAAGGGTGTTGCAAGGTGGTTTCTCGGGGTGTTGGTTGTTTTTGAGATGTTGCTTGGATGTTCTGGTTGATTTTCAGCACATTGCTATGTGGTTGCAATGCAATCGGTAGGGTGTTGTTGGTTGTTACCAGGGTGTTACTATGTGGTTGCTAAGGTGTTCAGAGTAGTTGTTAGCACATTGCTATGTCTTACCCATTGCAATACTGTTGCTATTTTTTTCTGGGTTTTTATTAGGGGTTGCTATGCAGTTTCTATGGGGTTTTTGTGGTTCTTAAGATGCTTAGATGTGTTCTGTGATTTTTAGCATGATGCTATGTAGTTGCTTTGCTGTGGTTGCTAAGTCATTGCAATGATTGCTAAGGTGTTGTTGGAGATTGCCAGGATGCTACTATGTGTTGCTAAGCTGTTCTTAGTGATTGTTTGTTAGAGCAGTGGTATGTGGCCCATGTGACCAATTTGGACCCGTTGTGAAATCTGTGTGGTAAAAATTTTTCGTCCGCACACCTAATTTCCAATTGCGTGGATTCTTTTTGAAATGAAACAATGTAATAAAGTGCTGTATGTAATTTTATAACTGTACTAAAGCATGAAAATCGTCTCAGGTTACTTATGTAACCATGGTTCCCTGAGTAGGGAACGAGACACTGCGTCCTCTAGGGGTCGCTATGGGTAACACCTCGTCGTGACCCGTGTCTGAAGCATACATTGAAAAAACACCAACTCGTTGGCCGGCGACAGCCATGACGTCACTACCGCTGCTACTATAGTATAAATAGGCGCCGGGAGCACACATCATTCACTTCTTCGTCTGAAGCTTGCGTCCGCAGCATGGCAAGAAA
>NW_015556923.1:2692-7501 GCF_001515605.1 Sinocyclocheilus anshuiensis | reverse complement strand
ACTCAGGGAACCATGGTTACATAAGTAACCTGAGACGTTCCCTTTCATGGGAACTTCGAACTGCGTCCTCTAGGGCAGTGGTTCTCAAACTGGGGTACACGTACTCCTGGGGGTACGTGAGATGACGGTGGGGGGTACGCGAACAAAATTCTGAGTTTTGGCATTCATTTAATACCCCAACTTAAAGCAACATTAAAACCAAACATGTATTTCTGACAAGCAAAATTCCGCTTCTAATGTAAAAACAGGAAAATGGGGGTGCTGTAAACCATCAAATACATGATATCCAATCAGCTTACCTCATTTTTTGCGGTCAAAACTGACTGCATCCACACACGCAGCGTGCATGTGATAGGATGCCTGCTGAATATGCTGCTTTAGCAAATCGCGCTGCTGTTCAATGTATCTTTAAAGTAGATCTTCACAATCTTCACTGAGATCGATTTAAACTCTCTTCGATACAGACACACTGTGTGTGTGTTATTGTTTTCATGATTGCTTTATTTATTATATTAATAATACACTTAATGAAATGTTAAGAATATGACATGAAACATGACATACAATTAATAAGGATCGAAAATATTTGCCTCTATAAAGGTAAAAATTGCAACTGTAAACAAGGGTCACGATGAGGCGTTCCCCATAGCGACCCCTAGAGGACGCAGTTCGAAGTTCCCATGAAAGGGAAACCATAATATATTTGCAGATATTCAGGAAACATGCTAAGTCCATATACTTGTTTTCTGTAAAACAATGCTACAGCCAGTTATTTATGGGATTACATCTCTGCCACAATTCTGCGCGAAATAGAATATAAGGCGTTTTTCACTTCCAGCCTTCATGAACAATAATATATAGGTTATAAGTGATTAAATACAAGATTAATAGTAGTTATTAAGTTTGATGTTGTTTGGAATCGATAAAATGTGCTTGGAAAAAATTATAATCAGAATAACAACTTGCATAATAATTATGCATGCACTGTATTTTCCATGTTCCGCTGTCATCAGCAATGCAAGGAATGTTGTGATTGGTTGTCAAGGCAGCCAATCAGAATTTAGCAGCCTCGTCTCTGATTGGCTGGAATTATGGCATATTGTAACACTGGGTTGTGTTGAGCAAGCCAGCCATCGGCATTTAGAGAGCACTGAGGGCGGGCATCAAGGGAGCTAGCTAGTGAAACGTTACACGCGTAAAGGAGAAGGTCTGCACACATCCAAAAACTTATTTTAAATGCAAAATTTAATTTTGTGGGTTCGAAATATTTTTTCTTTGCGAAACAAACATTTTATCCATAAAACTCAGATCGCGCGCATGCAAAATGCACTTTTGTGCGCTCAAAATATGATCTTTCGCGCGCAGAATTGTGGCAGAGATCTAACCCTATAGTTATTCGACTTTTGAAATGTGTGTTCCGTGTCAGAATGTCTGGTTTTGTTCTGGTCTGTGACTCCACCCACTGCCAATTTAACCAGTAGTATTTCGCCATCCCAGGTTGCCAGTTGACAGAAAACAGTGTACTGCAGCCATGGAAGTGAACAAACTGCGTCAGAGATCACAGATTCTACCCGACCTACAAAGCCTTGGCATCATCTAAAAAGCTCTACGACCAGAGGCATATAAAACATGGATAAATCAACTCATCAACTTACAGTGTAAGGCTCATCGCCTTTTATTGTCAGTTGCTCTCATTCATGTTGCATCGAGTCTGTGTCGGAGGGGGAGGGGGAGGGGGAGGAGAAGGGAGGAAAAAACTCTATCTGCAATATTTTCAGTTTGGACTGCAGTACTCATTTCAACCATTAGCTGTTATATTACACACTTCACCTTTAAATGTGACCACATCTTTAAGGTTAGGAATTTTGTTAATGCTTGTCTTTGCTCAACACAAATATGCACACATATTTATGTATATATGCCTGCAAATATTACACTATAAAACCAAAATTGTTTATTTATTGTTTTTCTACACTTTCACAACCTCAACAATTTGTTTCTTTTCAGATGTAATTCACTAGACTTAAACGGTCAAGATCTCCCAGGGAATTTAAGACTGGGCATTTTGCCGGTCTGTTGGTGCTCTCCACTCATACAGTGAGCTTTGAGCAAGCTTCCCAGGGCCTTGCTTGAAGTTGAGCATTAAATGAGCTGTCAAAAGCACTAATTTTCCGTCTATTTTGATTTGCTGCAGAACACACTTTTTTTTTTTTACATGCTCATTTTCTAATCACCTCCCGGGAGACTTGAAACGAGTCAGAGAAGTGCGGTCCGCTTTATCAAGCTTTACCAGACAGCTACCTTTAATAAATACCACTTCTAAATGTTCTGGATTCTGTGTGTCTACATTTTCAGGAAAGAGACAAAGCCTGTTTCAAACCAAATAAATACATGGTCATATCTCAGCAAAGTACCAGCCTCATTATTACTGTAGGTAAGTGAATTTTATTCCAGAAACAAATTATAATCTCCTTTAATGACTAAAAAATATAAATTCCGATGTCAGATTCAACCACATACTTCCTGAAAATAGAATATTACCTCTTCAACGCTCTTCATCACTTTTTCCTGTTTTTACATTCTCATGCGGTTAATAATTGCAAGTGAATGCGCTCTCGATTTAGGTTGTGCATAGTGTATTGTCATTTTTCAAGTTTAAGACCAGTAAGGAACATAGCCACAGACATGGAGGTAAACCAGAGATGTTTTCACAGTAGTTACCCTTAGTTTGCTTTGCTGAGCTAGATTGCCCGAGTTCTTCGTGAGAAAACGAGAGGGCAGTGTTAAGTGCCGAGGGTTGATCTCGCTTCAGAAATGCACACAAACACAATACGTAATTTAGTTGGGCTGTAGAGATGCCTGCAGTATAACGGAGCATGCATGCAGAAAATACAGAATAATGAGTAATTTAAGCCAGATATAAAATTTCTGTCATTATTTACCGACCCTCAAAATCGTACACTGTTGTTGCTGTTGCTGTTGTTGTTAGCGATGATGCTTAAACAGGAATACATTTAAAAACACAAGTTCTCAAGTTGTGGTCACATTAGCGAAATTTTGATTTACAAGAAAATACTACTTCTGTATTTCTACTTCAACATTTTACCATTAATTCAGTGTGTTACTTGCTGTTTCTTTGTAATCATTTGTAAAAAAAATTGGCATGGGCAGCATTAGCATGGTTAGAATTAGCAGTTTGCTGGCATGGTGTGTTAGCAACGATGCATTTTTTTTAGATGTATGCTGTTATTTTTTTGTGTGTATATAAAAACACACACACACACACACACACACACACACACAACACCAACACACACAAATAGTAGCTCATACTAGTGTTTTTTTTGTGTGTATATATAAACACACACACACACACACACACACACACACACACACACAACACACACAAATAGTAGCTCATACAACTTGTGCACTATATTTCAAGTCATCTTAAGTTATATACGATGAACAAACTGAAAAATGAAGTAAACTGAATTTCTTTTATGCTTCTGCATATTTAAACTTGCATGTTTGGTCGAAAAATAATGGCTGTTACATTATTAACAGAATTTTTAATTTGGGGTTTGTAGACACAGATTTGCAATTCCAACAAGTTCCGAAATGTTATATAACATTAATGTTATATAGTCTCTTATTATTGTTATATAGTCTCTAGAGGGTTGCATTTTAGCTCTTCATTCAAGACGGATATGGCTGTACATGTTCCACGATGAGCAAACATTCTGAGGCCGGTAAATGTAATTGTGGTTACAGTGTGCCCGTGGATGAGCAGATGTGCAGATTACTGAAGGTCACGCATGTACACTTACACAGGACGCCTCTGGAGAAGGTGAGACATGCCGCTTGGCAGCTTGATCACGGAGCCACTTAGTCTCTGATCTTCATCATGATAGATGAGATTAGGTGAACCACACAAAGACTTACTGTTTGCATAAGTCAGATGTGTCGTCATAGTTGGATGCACATTTAAGAACTATTTTGGTTGGTTTGATACTATTTTGATGCCATAGGTAAAAGGGTGTAATTCATATCACACCTTATATATAACACACTGATGATGCGAAGGTGTTCTTTTGCCTTGAGAAAGTCACAAAAAGAACTCGTATGAACACTCATTATTACAATTCAACTAGTCATCCAGAAAAGTAGTCAACTAGTAAGTTAGTGAATGTTTACCTAAATGACACGTCCAAAGGGATCACAGTTTGGCTGGTTGGCATGGGCAGCATTAGCATGTTTAGTTCACATAGAAGACACTTCCAAACCAAGCTGCTTTCTAGTAGTCAACCTGCCAGAGTCACGTGACACAAGTGACACAACTTGAAACTGTTACAAAATCTTTTGCCTTCATATGAAAATGCCTGATCGCATGAATTGAAATGTACGGAGCCCCAGACATGACATGTGGGAAAAATATTTACATAGTGGCCACGAATTAACAATTAGTTCCCACGACTTACTAACTCATCACCTCATTTTAAGTAAATCGTAAGCACGATTCACTAATTCACATTATTTTGAGTAAATCGTGAGCATGATTTACTAATTTAACTTATTTTCAGTAAATCATGAGCGTGATTCACTTTTTCGCCTTATTCTGAGTAAATCGTGAGCATGATTTACTAATTTAACTTATTTTCAGTAAATCATGAGCGTGATTCACTTTTTCGCCTTATTCTGAGTAAATCGTGAGCATGATTTACTAATTTAACTTATTTTCAGTAAATCATGAGCGTGATTCACTTTTTCGCCTTATTCTGAGTAAATCGTGAGCATGATTTACTAATT
>NW_015556923.1:0-2003 GCF_001515605.1 Sinocyclocheilus anshuiensis | reverse complement strand
TCACCTTATTTTGAGTAAATCGTGAGCGTTATTTACTAATTCACCTTATTTTGAGTAAATCGTGAGCATGATTTACTAATTTAACTTATTTTCAGTAAATCATGAGCGTGATTCACTTTTTCGCCTTATTCTGAGTAAATCGTGAGCATGATTTACTAATTTAACTTATTTTGAGTAAATCATGAGCATGATTTACTAATTTACCTTATTTTGAGTAAATCATGAGCATGATTTACTAATTTACCTTATTTTGAGTAAATCATGAGCATGATTTACTAATTTACCTTATTTTGAGTAAATCATGAGCATGATTTACTAATTTACCTTATTTTGAGTAAATCATGAGCATGATTTACTAATTTACCTTATTTTGAGTAAATCATGAGCATGATTTACTAATTTACCTTATTTTGAGTAAATCATGAGCATGATTTACTAATTTACCTTATTTTGAGTAAATCATGAGCATGATTTACTAATTTACCTTATTTTGAGTAAATCATGAGCATGATTTACTAATTTACCTTATTTTGAGTAAATCATGAGCATGATTTACTAATTTACCTTATTTTGAGTAAATCATGAGCATGATTTACTAATTTACCTTATTTTGAGTAAATCATGAGCATGATTTACTAATTTACCTTATTTTGAGTAAATCATGAGCATGATTTACTAATTTACCTTATTTTGAGTAAATCATGAGCATGATTTACTAATTTACCTTATTTTGAGTAAATCATGAGCATGATTTACTAATTTACCTTATTTTGAGTAAATCATGAGCATGATTTACTAATTTACCTTATTTTGAGTAAATCATGAGCATGATTTACTAATTTACCTTATTTTGAGTAAATCATGAGCATGATTTACTAATTTACCTTATTTTGAGTAAATCATGAGCATGATTTACTAATTTACCTTATTTTGAGTAAATCATGAGCATGATTTACTAATTTACCTTATTTTGAGTAAATCATGAGCATGATTTACTAATTTACCTTATTTTGAGTAAATCATGAGCATGATTTACTAATTTACCTTATTTTGAGTAAATCATGAGCATGATTTACTAATTTACCTTATTTTGAGTAAATCATGAGCATGATTTACTAATTTACCTTATTTTGAGTAAATCATGAGCATGATTTACTAATTTACCTTATTTTGAGTAAATCATGAGCGTGATTCACTAATTCACCTTATTTTGAGTAAATCGTGAGCATAATTTACTAATTCACCCTATTTTGCGTAAATCGTCAGCATGATCTACTAATTCAGCTTATATTGAGGAAATTGTGAGCATGATTTACTAATTTACCTTATTTTGCGTAAATCGTGAGCGTGATTTACTAATTCACCTTATTTTGAGTAAATCATAAGTGTGATTTCCTAATTCACCTTATTTTGAGTAAATCATAAGTGTGATTTCCTAATTCACCTTATTTTGAGTAAATCATAAGTGTGATTTCCTAATTCACCTTATTTTGAGTAAATCATAAGTGTGATTTCCTAATTCACCTTATTTTGAGTAAATCATAAGTGTGATTTCCTAATTCACCTTATTTTGAGTAAATCGTGAGCGTGATGTACGAATTCACCTTATTTTGAGTAAATTGTGAGCGTTATTTACTAATTCACCTTATTTTGAGTAAATCGTGAGCGTGATTTATTAATTCACCTTATTTTGAGTAAATCGTGAGCGTGATGTACGAATTCACCTTATTTTGTGTAAATCGTGAGCGTTATTTACTAATTCACCTTATTTTGAGTAAATAGTGAGCGTGATTTACTAATTCACCTTATTTTGAGTAAATCGTGAGCGTGATTTACTAATTCACCTTATTTTGAGTAAATAGTGAGCGTGATTTACTAATTCACCTTATTTTGAGTAAATAGTGAGCGTGATTTACTAATTCACGTTATTTTGAGTAAATAGTGAGCGTGATTTACTTATTCACCTTATTTTGAGTAAATCGTGAGCGTTATTTACTAATTCA
>NW_015556922.1:0-561 GCF_001515605.1 Sinocyclocheilus anshuiensis | reverse complement strand
TTCTGTATTGCAAATACCATTTCTTTTCATGAGTAAGAAACATCTGTCATGTGTAAAAGCTTTGCTCTTAACATTGCAAATAGCAACGTTCTCTCACTTGGAAAGAAGCTATGGAGCATATGTGGGCTTGCTTTCTCTTCATTTGCTCAGAAACACTAACACATCATTAGTGCTCATTGAAGCTCTCAACTAAGCAGGCTGACTAACAGTGCATTAGTGTTCCTAGAAGCTCTATACTGGTAAGTATTTGCATTGAAGCTCTAACATAATTAACAGGGCATAAACCTTCTAACACATTCAAATCTGTCTTTCTGCATTGCAAATAACATTTCATTTCATGAGTAAGAAACATCTTTCATGTGGAAACGCTTTGCTCTTAACATTGCATTTACCAACTTTCTCTCATTGGGAAGGAAGCTATGCAGCATATGTAGGCTTGCTTTTCTCTTCATTTGCTCAGAAACACTAACACAGCATTAGTGCTGACTGAAGCTGTAAACTAGGCAGGCTGTGCATTGAAGCTCTAAAATGACTTGCTGTGTCTGCAACTTGTAACAAACT
>NW_015556921.1:0-1700 GCF_001515605.1 Sinocyclocheilus anshuiensis | reverse complement strand
TCACCGTAGATACGCATTTATAAGCATCATTATCAACTAGTTGTTCAGTTCAGTTCTGTATTTAGTTTTTATTTAGTACTTTAGTACTTATAGCTCACCCCAAAGTCTCAATGATATTTTGGTTTCTAGTTGTAACTCGGGTTCCTCTTTTAATGTAAATCTGTGGATTTTTTTGTCACCTGTTTTATTTTTTGGCAGGCTTAAATTGCAAGTCCAATCAGTTAAGAAACTAACAGCACTCCTTTTTTTCAAAAGCTGTGTGATTTATGGAATCACATGCTAACGGTGAGGGATGAATTACAAGCTAATTTTGAATACTTATGGATTTAAACAAGCCCTTAACCATAAGTACGAACAAGCACCACTAATTATCAATTCAAATTCCTCATAATAACCTTTTACATCGTAACCACTCTAATAGACAAAGTGCATTTTCAGTGAGCCAAATAGCATGATGTTGCTCCACATAACATCCCATAATACCATGGCTTATTTCCAATAAACTCGGTTACCTTTTCACGCACTTACCCAAAACCAGTGATCCCTGAATATTTCAAGTCAGGCGTATTGTGTCGTGATTAATTGCTGTGGGTATTAAAACATAATATCAACTTTAAAACACCATGTCCTCTGAGAGAAGGTCACTTAGCCCACCTCCCCCACCCCCGAAAGTAAGTTCAGAAATGACAAGGGAGTAATTTGGCTCTATCACTGATGTCTCTGTCAGCCTCTCTCCATTTAGCCATGATAATGTGTCTCGTAAAGGTTTCCAGTGCAAAGTACCAAAAGACCTTTACTGATCCTAGAATCAGAGTGTCCAGTGTATTTGACACACTCCAGAACAAGAAAACCATGCCTTTAAATGCAAAACTTTCCCTCTGACTTTGTCTGACATGATTCTCAAAGCAGTCGAAAAGAACCAACTAATTAATGTTCACATTCATTTTCAAAACATAGATTTTGATTTAATGCAGCCTGTGGTTTTGTTCGTAATTATTAAGAATGCCATTTGGAGCTCTCCAAGCTTTTTTGCCAAAGTCTAATTAAGCTTTTACACTGTGTCCTAACTACACATGATGCGACACGTTTCTAGCAGCAACCGATTTGTCTGTTCACGCTAAATGTGCAACTTCTGTGTGCTGTGACACTATCGCAGCCAATCAGAAGGTTATTAATGTCTCCATTATGTGGAGTGTTGATTTAGACTAATGACATTTAACTGTGGGCAGGGCCACTCAGTGTGACACCATGGCAATAGAAAACCATCGTAAACTTACAATGAGCATTTTTACAGCACTTATTATTTAGATTAATGTTAATTTGTTTATGCTACCATTCAAAAGAAAGAACAGCAAATCAGCATATTAGAATGATTTCTGAAGAATCATGTGACACTGAAGACTGGAGTAATGATGCTGAAAATTCAGCTTTGCATCACAGGAATAAATTACATATTGAAATATATTCAAATAGAAAACCTTTTGATTAAATAAATGCAGCCTTGGTGAGCATAAGAGACTTCTTTCAAATGTGTACAAATCTTACTGAATCTATATTAATTTGTTGTAAACAAATGTTCATTCTTTATATATATATATATATACAGTGTGTGTGTGTGTGTGTGTGTGTGTGTGTGTGTGTGTGAGACCTGGACTACAAAACCAGTCTTAAGTAGCTGGGGTATATTTGTAGCAATAGCC
>NW_015556920.1:322-860 GCF_001515605.1 Sinocyclocheilus anshuiensis | reverse complement strand
GAGGACAATGGAAGCAATCAAAATCAACAAAAGAGCAATAATATATAATATAACAAGTCTCAGTTAGCTTAATGTAGTACACGTAGAAAGTTACGGGCTGGAACCCAAGAAAACTTAGGAAGTTTCTTCTTTGAGAAACTGGAAGAAGTCCACAAGATCACACTAAATGCAGAGTTTTGCCTAAATAAGGCATTTTGTTCAGATTTCTTTCTTTAATTTTGTTTATGTATTTCCTTTATTTTCTGTTTTCATCTTAATAAAGAGACCGAAAAATAAATATATATGAAGTTCAATTTAATTCTGTTTTAAAATGTTTGTTCTTTACACAAAGAAAACAAGCAGCAAATGAATAGAGTGCAAGTCTAAAAGGGACTTTTTTTTAAAGAATAGAATTAGAATAAAAAGTGCTAGAGTTAGAGGGTCAAATAAAGATGGAAGAGATGTGTTTTTAGCCGATTATTGAAGATAGATAAGGACTCAGCTGCTCGGATTGACTTGGGCAGGTCATTCCACCAGGAGGGAACAGTTAATGAAAAAG
>NW_015556920.1:0-179 GCF_001515605.1 Sinocyclocheilus anshuiensis | reverse complement strand
GTACACATATATATTATGTAAACAAAAACTTTTATTTTGGATGCGATTAATCACGATTAATCATTTGACAACACTAATATTGGGCTACATATATATATATATATATATATATATGAATTTGTGTTATTTGTCATTGCATTTAAATGATGTAATATACATAAATTATAATAGTATACATT
>NW_015556919.1:0-1554 GCF_001515605.1 Sinocyclocheilus anshuiensis | reverse complement strand
TGACGTTCTCTCGGTACATAAATATATGACCTGGTTGGCTCTCTGCTCATGTTAGTAATTGCTGCAATAGTCTCCTCATGCTTTCTATTAAGTTCTTGAATTTCTTCGTGCATGTCATGCCTATTCTACTTGCACCATGTTCATCCCCATACTCATCACCCTGTAAAACCTGAGCCTCATCTGATTGTGACATTTTATAAAATTTTCTTCAGTTTAACAAAATGAAAACAGTTGTTTTGGTCAAAAATAGTCTCTGAATCAGTTCGAAATCGTTTTAAAGTCAAAGGATATGTTCTCAACTGTTCATAGAATACTTCTGTCTTCCCTTTCAGACAGTCTCTTGATAGGTGTCTCCTCAGAAAGCATGCTGCAGACCTCAGTGGATAAGGCACTCTCTTCTTCCTTTCACCTAGCAGTATCGTCACCTCACCAGGTCATCTCCAGCCGGCCGACGTCTGTTCGCTGGACAACTGCACCCAGGAAGTTAGCCTCCACTCCGTTTTCCACTGGCACCTATCTTCACCTCTACCGTATTTCAAAATGAATAAAAAAATAACCTATAGGCTCCCTACAGTCAGATACCCCACTCCTGGTACCAAAATGTGGCCTATGGATTCTAAAGAAGCAGCACAGGATACACAAAATATCTTCTAGGGGCTTTATTCTGACGGCTGTCTCTCAGAAGGACAGCGATCGATGGGAGTAAATAACAGATAAAAAAATAATTAATAAAATAATGTAAATGTTACGTCTCTGTTGTGCTTATTTGACAAAACAAGAGATTAAGCACCGATTTCAAAATCTGATAAATTCAGTACAGGAAGGGTCACAACCTTCATACAAATTCAGTGTTCAGATATCGGAAGATTCAGTCTCTCTGAATTGCACTAGAATGAAATTAAATACGGTAGAGGCTAATATTTGAATAAAAGGAAAACAGTACATTAGCCTACTTTTGAACCCCACAGTTTTCATGAAAATACATGTTGAGTACAAAAACAATCTTTCAATACATTCTAATCATTTTATCAAGGTATGAAATGTTTTAAGAACACTCATAACTGTTTTTTAACATACATATTCCAATGTAACAGATTCAACTACAACCAGGCAAATGCACTGGGCTTTAAAGAAGAATTAAAACTTCATTAACATTCATTGTACATACCCAGTCCTTGCACGTGTCCCAAAACGTGATCAAACCCGATCCACCTCACACATGCAATCCATAAATGTCCTTAAAAACGATCCGTGAAACATTTATTATTAACATACTATGCTCACATACACGTTATGAAATTCGTTCACAACTTCTGTAAAAATGTACATTTACCTCGCCAAATTCAGAATAATGGCACCAAACCCAGAGTACTAGTATGCGTTTGCTGCTCTGCTCATACTGAAATCCACGCACATGTATTACATGCTGTAAAGCAAGTGTTGCAAACTCAGTATCTTAAAGGACCCACGCCCAATTTATGCTCAATGTTAAGTTTTGTTAATTTTCTCCACTTGGCTACATTCTCCCCTGCTAAATGTCATTGTCCTCAATGA
>NW_015556918.1:616-805 GCF_001515605.1 Sinocyclocheilus anshuiensis | reverse complement strand
TTTGGGCGGTGTTATGCAAATCTTCCCACACAGTGATGTAGACATTGGGGACAGAGGCGTTTTAGGCGTTTTAGGAGGGCGTGGACAAGCCTTAACTTTTATAAAGAATATCTCTTTGGATTTGAGACTTCAGTCTTTGCAACTTTACAGATCTTCTTTATGCACCAAGAGCTTGTAACACTCCAAAGA
>NW_015556918.1:0-269 GCF_001515605.1 Sinocyclocheilus anshuiensis | reverse complement strand
TTTATTTTCTTTTGCAAAACTTTATTATTTTGCATATATATGTGGCATTATATTGACTCCATACCAATCTGTTATAATGACGTAAAATACAAAACACTTATGCAAGTGAATGCCCACAGCTAAAGTTTAGCTGCTAAACTGTGAACACTTAAAACAATAATGGTGGATACGTTAGCCGAGTGCTAACGTGACTAACGGATGAAACGATACAGTTTGTAAACCAAAATATGTTGTAGCGAATCAGCTCATAAGGGAAATATGAATAATTA
>NW_015556917.1:282-1214 GCF_001515605.1 Sinocyclocheilus anshuiensis | reverse complement strand
CGCTGTATGAATAGCATCTATCGCTGTTTGCACTTAGTGTAAATGAGCTGCTATTTGTGTCTATTTACACTTATAGCATGTACATTTTTTTATACTTAATGCAAATAGTCGCTTTCATATTTTTGTCTCCTCTGCTAGAAATAGTGGCAATCCTATTGCATTATTCATAATTGATCATAATTGCGCATAAATTGTTAAAAATGAAATGAAGTGTTTCTGTCAGCTAATGGAATTGTTCTCCCTGCATTTGAACTGTTAAAAGCCAATGCAGATTTGAACACATCTGAAGAGCTTGTTGAATACTCTCAGCATGATAAATGAATCTCTTCAATAAACAAATGGTTTAATTTCAAGTTTCCTTTTTAGTGCAATAAAAGGATAATTAGAGACGTAACTGTCAAAAGAATCATTAACATGTTAATGGATTTGTAAATTGCGTTCATGTCTCACACTGCATGTTGGGATGTTTTGTGAGGAGAGCTGGTTTGCTGATCAATCACTGTCTGCTCGACAAAACTATACTCGAATTCGTTCTGTTGCTGCAGGGAATGAAACGTCTCTAGGTTACGTATGTAACCATGGTTCCCCGAGGGAACGAGACGCTGCGTCGAGATTTGCTTTGGAAACGCCCTTGCGTGACCGCGTTCTGAAGCACGTGTCAAATCAGTCCAATGAAGCAGCGAGACGTCACGAGCAGGGTGACGTAAGCACCAGGAAGTATAAAAGCGCATCCAGCAGAGCGCAAACCAGCTTCGATGAAGTAGCGCCTGCAGGGATGCAGGGAGTATGGCAAAGAGACGCAGCGTCTCGTTCCCTCGAGGAACCATGGTTACATACGTAACCTAGAGACGTTCCCCTTCAGGAACTCGAGCTGCGTCGAGATTCGCTTTGGGAACGAGAATACCCACTGCGCCATACTACCAAGTCCCTGC
>NW_015556917.1:0-141 GCF_001515605.1 Sinocyclocheilus anshuiensis | reverse complement strand
CCCAAGTTGAAAGCCTTGGAGGCCGCCATACTCCTGGTCGAGTGCGCTCTGACCCCCATAGGCGACGGGAGGCCAGAGGACTTGTAAGCTAGTAAGATAGCCTCGACCACCCACCTACTCATAGTCTGCTTGGTCGCCGGA
>NW_015556916.1:0-557 GCF_001515605.1 Sinocyclocheilus anshuiensis | reverse complement strand
AAACTGCGTGGAGGCGTGGCGGCGACGTAGCAAAAAAATGATTTTATTTACTTTGCGTCTGGATAATGTACGCGTGGATAAGCGTCTGGATAACATACGTGTGGATAAGCGTCTGGATAACTTATGTGTGGATAAGCGTCTGGATAACGTACGTGTGGATAAACGTACGTGTGAATAAGTAGGCTACATTGATAATCATTTGGCTTTGTCCCAGGGGCTGCGTTTCCGTATGGCAGAGTTGGCAGTCGCCATACCCTAGCCCAGTCAGGTGGAAAATCCAAACTCTCTATTATATTTCGTTATTATTGTTTTAAATCAATAATTTTCTTCCCGACCCGACCGTTCCCGCTAAATTTAGATCTCGTTTCCAGAATCTCACATTTATTGCTATTGGTCTTCCTTATGTCTGTTTGAGGGTTTTACAAATATTTAACCAATGAAAAGCATTCAAAAGAGCTTGTCACTACACTTTTTAACGCTATATGGATCCTCAAACTGTCAGCAAAACCTCTTAACTAGTGTTGTCACGGTACCAAAATTTCAGTATTCGGTACCGA
>NW_015556915.1:0-450 GCF_001515605.1 Sinocyclocheilus anshuiensis | reverse complement strand
TATAATGCACACCTTTTAGATTTTTGATATTTATTGAAATAAACTAAATTCATATCTACACTGTAAAAAAACTTCCTGTAGAAATTACAGTGACTAACTGGCAACAGTTCGCTGTAAAAAATATAAGAGATGTAAATCAACTGTAGAGAACTGTAAATTAACAGTTCATTACTTACAGCAACCACGGCTGCCAGCATTCTACTGTTATTTTCAGGATGTCATGCCAATAAAGCAATATGAATTGAACTGAGTTGAAATGAATAATTGATTACTAAGCAATTAGATTAGATTATTATCTTTCTTCCTTTTTTCAGATCGAATGCCATCAATGCAGGAGGTGGTTTCATGTGCCTTCCAGTGACAGACAGCCAGTTCACGAGGGCTCAAAAGCTTGACTGGAAGTGCAATTCTGCAAATCGTCTAATATATTACAGTTCTTTAATGTAAAGT
>NW_015556914.1:0-133 GCF_001515605.1 Sinocyclocheilus anshuiensis | reverse complement strand
CGATATGCTAAATTGTGCACACGATTTATAAATCGAGAGAATGAATTAGTAAATTGTGCTCACGATTTAGCAAATCGAGGGAACGCATTAGTAATCGTGTGTACGTTTTAGTACATCGAGGGAACGAATTAGT
>NW_015556913.1:0-1933 GCF_001515605.1 Sinocyclocheilus anshuiensis | reverse complement strand
TACCAGTGTCAATATCACGTAAAACTAATACAAGCCTTAAAAAAAGAAAAAAACTGAAGTTCACTGAAGATAAGTAAACAGTGAGTGATGGAATGAGAATAAGAAACTAATTAAAAGCAATAGGATAAAAAACTACAATAAGAAAAGCTACATTGTATAAATTAATCAAAAACACTGCATAGTCTTCACTGTGTAAGTTAAATATATATTTTTTCTTATTAATGTTACAAAAGTGATTTAGCCAGGAGCAGTGTTCAATTGATAATTTTCAGTCACGTGACAAGTGTGGAGACTTGGGAGGGCAAAACATCACAGAACTACAGCACAGGCCTGTCAGTTTTTTATCTGTTTCAATGTTTAGATCACCTCAAAATCACCTCTCAAAACACTCTTTGGCACTTTTGATCTGGATATACAGCACCTGCTGCAGTATTTTGATCAATATAAATAGCGGGACATTCTAAAACGCATTGTGTGGAAATCTCCGTGCCTTAATGTACTAAAACGATGCATCATACTTACTATATACAGGCAAGCTGATGAGCTCTATAATGCTTTATAATGGTTTTCTATGAAAAATGCTTAACTGCATGTTGCGTTTATACTCTGGGATCTGAACATAGAATGTATCATCAATAAGGTATATATTGAATTGGCTCTTTTAATATCACTGTCTCACTACATTAGTACTCACTACAAACGGGGCGGTCAATGGCAGGAAGCCTTGTTTTGCCCTCCAGATGGGCATTTCTACAAGGGCGTGACATCACGTGGAAACTATCAATATGCACTCTTAGACCACTTGTCAAATCAAATTTCAGAAACAAAACTTTCTTATAAATGAAGTTGTTGATTACCTCAGCCTCAGTTCGAGGTTGTGACTCCCTAAGACTTTTTATATAATTAAGAAGACCAGGAATCTCTGTAACAAGATTTTGACACAGTATTTTCCTTGTTATAAAATTGCACATTGAAAGAAAACCACATTTTGAAGAATAATTTACAGAAATCTAAAAGTTTCTACCATCTATTGTACTTGCTTGTTTTAAAATGTTTGTTAGATTATAAATGAATTTGTTAAATAAATAAATGTAAATACCTGCAAGAAGTGACTCCAGGGATATCTGTGCATTAATTTGTCTTCTGCAGTTTCCAAGTATTAATTTGTTAAATTAATAAATGTAAATACCTGCAAGAAGTGACTCCAGGGATCTCTGTGCATTAATTTGTCTTCTGCAGTTTTCAAGCTCATCTCTGAACTGCTTGTTCTCGTCCTGAAGCTCCTTTATTCTTCTATGCATGTCATTAATGGATTCATTTACAGGTGCCTTTAAAAAAAGCATAAGTAATTCACACATTTACTGTTGTTTTTTTTTTGAAGACAGGATTTTCCCAAAAAAATTATGCATGTTGTGTAGTAGTGCCTGGAGTATAAAACTAATGTATCGGTGTTCTATGTTTCAATTGTTTTATTTGTAATAATGTAATGTAACATACAAAAGTTGAGGGGAAGTCGTGGCCTAATGGTTAGAGAGTCGGACTCGTAACCTAAGGTTGTGGGTTTGAGTCTCATACCGGCAGGGATTGTAGGGGGGAGTGAATGTACAGCGCTCTCTTCCACCTTCAATACCACGACTGAGGTGCCCTTGAGCAAGGCACTGAACCCCCAACTGCTCCCCCCAAAAATGGCTGCCCACTGCTCCGGGTGTGTGTTCACGGTGTGTGTGTGTGTTCACTGCTGTGTGTGTGCGCACTTAGGATGGGATAAATGCAGAGCACTAATTCCGAGTATGGGTCACCATACTTGGCCACATGTCACTTTCACTTAAAATTGTGCGGATGTCAACGTTGTAAAAACCTCAATTCAACACATAACGAATAGTAATATATCTAAAATGTAAAAATATACAATTTACTCCACTTTCCTGTAGCA
>NW_015556912.1:0-1224 GCF_001515605.1 Sinocyclocheilus anshuiensis | reverse complement strand
CCCAGAGGTCCCCTCTGTGGGCTTTTAAAGGCTTGGCACCACATCCAAGCACCCCATGAAAGAACTCTAACATTATAGTGCTGCTATTAAGACAAACCCAGTCGGGGAAAAAAAAAAAAAACATTTACGGAGCTTGTCGAACACTGGACCTCGTTTGCAAAATGAAATCAATAAAATTGTAAAGACAGGAACAGGGTACATATAGCTTTGGGGGATGCAAGCATTGTGATTTTTCTTCATGCCTCAGCCTCTCATTGATTAATTGATGACTGTTTCCATTTCAAAACACTCTAAGAAAAGCAATTAACTCTAATTAGAGTATTTTCCTGGTTCAGTGCGCTGGGATTTCCAGCAGTATATTACTGGCTGACACATTTACTTTCTTCCAATCGGGATGTGGGAAACTTACCATTCCAGGAAGCTAGCATTTTGGTGTCCAGGTGAGGAGGTGGGCGTGCTCTCCGTACCTCGGCCAGCTTGGCTCTGGCATCGGACAGCAGCTCAGACAGTCTGTCCACGCTGATGCCAAAGTGAGCAGCGGTGAGCTCCACGGAGTAACGCACAATCAGCACATTTTGACCCTGCAGCTCTCCATGGGGGTCCTACAAAAACACCCCCATGGAGTTTTAAAAAGTTTTAGTAACAAATCAGTAAATGCACATAACAAACAAAAATCCCTGCCATTAAAAACAAATAATCTGCTTTGTTCACAAATTAGGTATTGTATACATTAAATGTGTTGTGTACCTTCATTCTACTAGAACATACTTTTTTATCATTAAACAGAATTTGTTTTATGGGTTGCAAAACATTATTATTGACTGGTTGTTCATTTGACAGTGTGTAGCTAAAGATATTTGCAAAACTTTTTTTTGTAATAGTATTTCAATAATTATTTTAGTAGTTGAACTGTAAATTTGCAAATAATTTTTATAATTATTTGACACATTATTCTTCTATATCCTTATTTTTTTAATTACAGCAAGGGAAAAGCAAAACATTTTGTAAGGAAATGGAAGAAACATGCTTAGAAAATTAATCCAAAATAATTCTTCAAATACATAAACATATATCTTTTTTTTTTTTGTAGCTAAGAATCTTTCTAACATGGTTAGAAATGTTCTGGCTCTCATAAAAACCTCAAATTCCCGAACCTGAGCGGGGTCCACGTTGCCTTGCTCTTTCACACCGTAATGATGCATGAAGATATTCGCCTGTGTTATG
>NW_015556911.1:0-461 GCF_001515605.1 Sinocyclocheilus anshuiensis | reverse complement strand
AAGAGGGAAATTCTCTGGTCCTGTGCATCCTGCAACTCTTAATGGGCCATTTTAAAGAGAGAACAGAATCCCTTCTAATTGAAGCTGATGTAAGTAATATCATTTTGATTTTTAATGTCTTAAGTTTAACTGGTAATGCAAAATATTTGTATTTATTTTTTAGGTAGCAGCAACTGCAGCCGACATGGAAAGAAATGGATTACCGGATTCACCCGCACTGATCTTTCAAGGTAATGTCTTATTTTGTCTCTATTATACACACTGTTCTTTGCTTTCTATTTCTATTATATTTATATTTTTGCCACCTCTGTTCATGTATTCTACTTCACAGTTCTATTCTCACTCCTATATTCCTTCCATTTGTTATTGTCTCTGAACCACTCTCTCATTAGTAACCATGGTCTTCATTATCTTTTAGTTTATAGCAGGGGTGCCCAAACTCGGTCCTGGAGGGCCGGTGT
>NW_015556910.1:836-957 GCF_001515605.1 Sinocyclocheilus anshuiensis | reverse complement strand
TACAACACTGTTCCAGAACACTTCAACCCAAATATTCAGATGTTCAGATATTTACTGATCCTGGTAGACTACAATGCCGGCTGTTCTGACTCACAGATTGTAAGTACGTTTTTTATATTTA
>NW_015556910.1:0-785 GCF_001515605.1 Sinocyclocheilus anshuiensis | reverse complement strand
GTGATTGGCTGAATACCTCAAGCGTGTGACGGAAATGTTATGCCCCTCACCATACTGTGATGTCGTGTCCCAGCGCGACAAGACAAAACCAACAAAACCCATTATAAACGAGGCATTTGTTGCATCCAGTGGGGAGATAATTACTGATTATAATGACTTAGGGGCCATTCACATATCGCGCCTAAAAACGCGTGGAAAACGCTAGGCGCGCCGCT
Source organism: Sinocyclocheilus anshuiensis (assembly GCF_001515605.1). Classification (NCBI taxonomy): domain Eukaryota; kingdom Metazoa; phylum Chordata; class Actinopteri; order Cypriniformes; family Cyprinidae; genus Sinocyclocheilus; species Sinocyclocheilus anshuiensis. The sequence goes on along the minus strand of NW_015556910.1, from coordinate 570 downwards.
TTCTGCTTTTCCCCCAAAGCGTTCCGGCGCTTGCGCTCCAGAGGCGTCTGCCGTTGCGAAGCAACCATGACCTGCGCACTTCATGAAGACGCGGAAGTTTCAGCAAAGGATAAATGGATTTGCAGCACTAAAAATCGCTTGCAGTGGCTCTGCTACTAAATTTATTTAAAAATGGCTATCAAAATTGCTTGCAGTAGCTCTGCTACTAAATTTATTTAAAAATGGCTATCCCTGTACAGCTATGATCAGCTGTTCCTTCATCTTGACTGAACTTTCAATGTTGTTACGGGAAAGGATTAAGCTGATTGGTTGGTTCTTGTCACATGACCCGCGGTGCGCTTGCGGCATTCTGAAAAGTTGAAATGTTTTTATCTCGATGCGGCGCGGAAGCGCCTGGAAAAAATGAGCGCGTCGCACCGCGTGCACATCGCGACCGCGTCGCTTCCATTATGAGCGCGCCTGCCGCGCGTCTACATTTGAAATAACAAACTTGAGCGCACAAAAAACGCGATATGTGAATGGCCCCTAAGTCATTATAATCCATAATTATGTCCCCACTGGATGCAACAA
>NW_015556909.1:1021-1266 GCF_001515605.1 Sinocyclocheilus anshuiensis | reverse complement strand
AATTTAAGGGGGTCTGAATACTTTCCGTACCCACTGTAAGTGTCATTTCATGACATGGTCTATATGTAGCCATGATTTCGCTCTAAATTAGACGGGCTACGAGTAGTCTGCTTTTAGCCCACCTGGCGAAATCGAGGCAATCTGTGGTCTAATTTTAACGGATTGGTTATAGCCCTATACCAGTAACCAGACCAGCGATGAGCATAGCCAAAATAGCCTTAAAATTGTTTACATGTAATTTTCGC
>NW_015556909.1:636-858 GCF_001515605.1 Sinocyclocheilus anshuiensis | reverse complement strand
GCTAATTTAAATGTTTCAAAAGTTTACTTGCATTTGATAATATGATGTCATGCATCCCACAAGCTGTTATGTTACATTCATACACATTATTTTATAAATAAAAATGCAATTACAATTCCCAACCGATAGATGGCACTTGTAGCCCTACTGAGACATGACTACTGGCAACGCGAGACATGAGAGTTAGTAGAGATCAGTGTTGTGTTTTGAATTTTTTTTACA
>NW_015556909.1:0-196 GCF_001515605.1 Sinocyclocheilus anshuiensis | reverse complement strand
CACACTCAGAAGAATTGGAGAAACTGAGGAGGAGTTTCAACATCTGGAAAAGATCCGGGCAGCAATGGTAAAAAAATAAAAAAAATAAATAAAATCTCCAAAACAACATTTCCTCACTAAAGGTCTCATCTTTGACAAAGTCCATCATTTGTTTTAATTATTATATTGAATTTATTACTGAACAATGGCTTGTTAG
>NW_015556908.1:0-646 GCF_001515605.1 Sinocyclocheilus anshuiensis | reverse complement strand
CCCTGCAGTGAATGTGCCGAGCAGATAAAGCAAACTTTTCCTGTCAGTTTCTGCAGAGCTGTCAAGTTTGTCCTGATTTCTGATCAGTTGTTTTCAGAGAGGGGTGGGGGACAAAATCACACGAAAATCACAAGAGACAAAAATAAATAAATAAAATAAAAGATTTGTTTTTCACATTATTTTCATGCCAATTAAGCACATTTTTGGCATATAATAAAAATTATTTTCATAATGTTTAATGAATTATTTCACAATGCAAGAAATAAAGATAAAGCATTTTCCATACATAGTACAAAGTGCTTTTCAAAGTTGCTTGTCTAAGAAAAGAAAAGAATTTAAAGGTGACATATCATGAAAATCTGACTTTTCCAGGTTTGAAATGCTATAATCTGGTCCCAGGTGCATCTACCAACCAAGGAAACGTTAAAAAGATTAACCCAGTAACTTTGTTTTGGTAAGCCTTTTTCTGCAAGCATCTGAAAAAACGAGCACGTCTGATTTCGCTCCCTTAGTGACGTGGCAAAGGGATCTCATTATAATATTACCGCCCCTTAATCTGTAAGTTTCCAGCCACGGCACCGTCATTTTGATTTCGCAAGCGCAACGGTGTGCCAGCTCTAATGCCATGGCGAAAGTTTGAGCAGAA
>NW_015556907.1:228-620 GCF_001515605.1 Sinocyclocheilus anshuiensis | reverse complement strand
GAACTTACATCAGCGTGATAAAAACTGCATAAAATAACAAAAAAAAATATTTGAAAAAATTTAATAACTCTTTAGTTTGTCCCACTTCCTATTAGACATGGAGAGGGCGAGGTTTATGACCACCTGGGGGCGATCAAAACGATTTGGCTTTACTTTTCAGGACTTGTGTGGCACGCTTGGGGAAAATGCATTTTGAGTAAATCTATACAGTGATGCACTTACCTATACTGTCCAGCAGGGCGCACTGTAGTCTATCGTAGAATCGTATTTGAGCTCAGGCTTTAGTTTCTCTCCGCTCAGCTGCTCTCCAGCCGACGGCCGGTCACACTGACCCCGGACAGCAGAGACTCGTGTGCTGCAGGGGGTGTTGGGTGTCCGGTGCTGGGGAGTAT
>NW_015556907.1:0-205 GCF_001515605.1 Sinocyclocheilus anshuiensis | reverse complement strand
TGGTTGGGTGTCCGGTGCTGGGGTGTATGTGTCAGAGCTGTTGGGTGTTTCGAGGGTCAGGCCAGCGTGATCGCCCTTAAAAATCGCGTTCGGGGGATAAAATACACGTGTTTTGGCGGGGATCCCCTGGTAAAATTTGGTCGCATTCCATGCGCTAAATATCACGTTATTGGGGTCGTTTCAACCCGTGGACCTGAAAAACCGC
>NW_015556906.1:791-1334 GCF_001515605.1 Sinocyclocheilus anshuiensis | reverse complement strand
GACTACTGTATACAGGCCACCAGGGCACCATACAGACTTTATTAATGAATTTGCTGATTTTATATCCGACTTAGTGATGGCTGCAGATAAAGTTTTAATTGTTGGTGATTTTATTATCCATGTTGATAATGAAAAAGATGCATTGGGATCAGCATTCATAGACATTCTGAACTCTACTGGGGTTAGACAACACGTGTCAGGACCTACTCATTGTCGAAATCATACTCTAGATTTAATACCGTCACATGGAATTGATATTAATGGCGTTGATATTCTGCAGCAGAGTGATGATATCTCGGATCATTATCTAGTCTTGTGTATACTCCATATAGCTAAAGCTGTTACAAGTATGGTCGAACCATCACTTCTACCACGAAAGACTGCTTTGTAAATAATCTTCCCGATTTGTCTCAATTCCTCTTATAAGCACAACATTTTAAAACATGTCCAAACGGTCATTGGCTAAGGGGTTTGCGTACGGGGGTTCGTGGACGCTGTGCCCCGCCCCCCCCAAATTTTTTGGGGACTGGCTGGCAACCCCCC
>NW_015556906.1:444-707 GCF_001515605.1 Sinocyclocheilus anshuiensis | reverse complement strand
CATTACATGATTTGACTGATTTTTACGTAGAAAGGGCGACAGCGCACCGCATTAAAAGAAATGAACATTCATGCTTTCATAACCGCTGGCCAAATTCAAAAACGAAACTAAAATTAAATCATCTTTGAGAGCAAGGGGGCCCCCCTGGTGTTTCGGGGGACCTACGCAGCTTGCGTACTTTGCGTATAGGTAGGATCGGCTCTGGGTAGAACCATCACTTCTAACACAAAAGACTGCTTTGTAAGTAATCTTCCTGATTTATC
>NW_015556906.1:0-343 GCF_001515605.1 Sinocyclocheilus anshuiensis | reverse complement strand
AGCAGCATCGGAGTTTCACAAGTGTGTTTGTTGACGAACGTTTTATAAACAAGGCCCAGTTCGAAGCTGGATTTGCACATCGTTTGATACTGAAAGATGGAGCGGTCCCAGCTATAAAAGATCCCGGTCATGATCTGGAACTGCAGACGGTAAGTGAAACGTCAACAAATGTCTGTTATGGAGCGCAGCTGGAGGAAAACAAAACTAGAGGTATTTCGTATTGCTTGGCGGGAAAGTACCCTATCCTACAGAAAAGCATTAAAAACTGCTTGATCGGATTACTTTTCGTCTCTTTTAGAGGAAAACAAACATAACCCCAGGTATTTATTCAATACAGTGGCTA
>NW_015556905.1:0-570 GCF_001515605.1 Sinocyclocheilus anshuiensis | reverse complement strand
GTATCTGTCGACGACCGAATCGACGGCGTCGCCGAACAGACCAGATAGCGCAAGTGGGGCATCCATAAGGCAGACCCTGTCCTTCTCTTTAATATTGGACAGGGTCAACCATAAATGCCTCTCCGCCGCCACCAGAGCTGCCATGGACCGCCCAATAGCACGGGCGGTCTCCTTGGTGGCGCGGAGAGCTAAATCAGCAGTTCTCCTCAATTCTAAAATGTCATCTGCCTTGACTTGCTCGCCTTCATCAAGCTCTTTTAGCAGGTCGGCTTGGTACGCCTGTAACACTGACATAGTGTGCAGACACGCACCAGCCTGACCCGCTGCCGAGTACCCCTTGCCCACCAGCGCACCAGCCTGGCCCGCTGCCGAGTACCCCTTGCCCACCAGCGTTGAAGTGGTTCGCAGCGGCTTGGAGGGCAAGACTGGAGCCTTCAGAGACGATGCCGTGCCGGGTGACAGATAGCTCGCAAGCGTCTGCTCTACCCGGGGCATCGATCTGTAACCGCATTCACTCAACCCCGGCACATTTCCATAGTAATCAGAGGCGGGGACGAATAAGCGGGCCGA
>NW_015556904.1:2133-2738 GCF_001515605.1 Sinocyclocheilus anshuiensis | reverse complement strand
AAAAAATATATATTTAAAATCATGTGTAAGGCCACTGAGACAGCATGCTCTTGTTGCACATAAAATATGAATATTTAGAACAGTGCAAATACAAACACCATTAGAGACTCAGCATCACACACCATGATATGGGTTAAAATGAGAGCACATTTCTCTCCAAAACGGTGCCAGTTTTAGCGTTTTGCAATAAAGAAATAAAAATAACTAAACTTGATAATTTGTTACAATTTTAACATAAAGGGCCAAATCGGCTGCCAGGCCACCGGGAATTGTCCCGGTTCTCCCGATGGCCAGTCCGCGCCTGATTTCCACAGATACGCAGAACGTGCAGGATTCATGTAGGCCTATTGTCTTTTTTGCGGCTTAACATTCACAGACACTAGTCCATATCGCGTTTTGATTCAAGTGTACTGACCCACTTTTGATTTATTCGTCCAAAATGTGGCATATTCCGTCCGCATTAGGCTATATGAATTCCGTTTTTATGACTGGATTCTATGAACCAGTCTATTTTCTGCATAGCGGAAATTATATGGCCGAATGTCTCAGAGTAGTCAGTGCAATTTGGGAAAGAAATCAATTAAATCTGTATGTGGATGTGTGTA
>NW_015556904.1:1316-1667 GCF_001515605.1 Sinocyclocheilus anshuiensis | reverse complement strand
CACGCATGTCTCTTTGCTGAGCCGCGGCGGTCTCGGTGAATCAGCAGCATCCACAACTGAACGGAACAAAAAGTGTCGAACTTGAAAAATTGTTTATGCGCGAGTGCACTTGCTAAATGATGGCGGATTGTATAAAACGGATTAAAAAAATTATAATAAAAATAAAACTGTTTATTAACGAGCTGCAGTTTTATTACATCACGCGCTGGCACAGATGCAGTATATTAACATCACGGGTCATCAGTAAGGTGCAGATTGGTCCTCAATATGTGTTTCCAACACACTTTTTCACAGCGCGCATCACGCGCTCAAACTCATCAAAAGTCAACAAGTTCAACAAGCAACAACGAC
>NW_015556904.1:0-1203 GCF_001515605.1 Sinocyclocheilus anshuiensis | reverse complement strand
TAAACTACTTCAGTCTGTGTGCATTGAATTTATTTAATACACGAGTTTCACAATTTGAGTTGAATTACTGAAATTAATGAACTTTTCCACGACTTTCTAATTTATTGAGATGCACCTGTATACAAATCATTTAGTAAGCAGAAATCCGAAATTTACCTTAACATATTAAGTTAGAGGAAGATGCGACTGAATTGATGCTTGAAGAATGCGCTTCCAGCAGCTGTGATAAACAGTTGGCGGTTAAAGTTTTCTATGCACAATTTGATTTGACAAAAGTCACGAGACCTTTTACTATCTCTCCATCCAATCACGTTGATGGATAAAAATTAAATTAAAATAATCATGTAACGACCACAAAAGGAGGAAAATAGCGGAGTAAAAGTAGCCTACCGATAGCCTACATCACTTAAAATGTACTCAAGTAAAAGAAAAAGTACACAATTTTTAAACCACTCAAAAAAGTACAATTACTGATAAAAACTACTTAATTACTGTAACGTGAGTATTTGTAATTCGTTACTTCACACCCCTGGTCACGACTAACCGATTGATGATTTATTAGAGATTTAATTATCGAATGGCGAATTCGGAAATAATAGTTTAGTACATTTGGCAGGCAATTATACAATAGGCTAATAATATTAAAATAGCGGGCCAAATCGGCTGCCAGCCGCCGCGAATTGTCCCGGTTCTCCCGATGGCCAGTCCGCGCCTGATTTCCACAGACATGCAGAACGTGCAGGATTCATATTGTGTCTTTTTGCGGCTTAATATTCACAGACACTAGTCTATATCGCGCAGAACGTGCAGGATTCATATATTGTCTTTTCGCGGCTTAATATTCACAGACACTAGTCCATATTGCGTTTTGATTCAAGTACACTGACCTACTTTTGATTTATTCGTCCAAAATGTGGCATATTCCGTCCGCATTAGGCTATATGAATTCCGTTTTTATGACTGGATTCTATGAACCAGTCTGTTTTCTGCATAGCGGAAATTATAGGGCCGTATGTCTCAGAGTAGTCAGTGCAATTTGGGAAATAAATAAATTAAATCTATATGTAGATGTGTGTAAATATTAAAATGTAATCCCCTTTGTAATCGTTAACATTTTCATAAGTAATTCTTTTTTAATTATTTAATTACACATTTTTCCTTAGTAACTGTAACTGATTACAGTTACATTTATTTTATAATTAA
>NW_015556903.1:0-1081 GCF_001515605.1 Sinocyclocheilus anshuiensis | reverse complement strand
AAGCCGAGACAGTGGTAGACGCATTGGTAGATGGCATGTTCTGCCACTTCATGACCAAGAAGCCGAGACAGTGGTAGACGCATTGGTAGATGGCATGTTCTGCCGCTTTGGGGTAGCAGAATCGGTACATAGTGACCAAGGCCGAAACTTTGAGTCACGTGTCTTCGCGGTAATGTGTGACAAATTGGGGATCCACAAAACTAGAACCACCCCTTTGCACCCTCAAAGCGACGGCCTCGTAGAGAGGTTTAATAGGACCCTGGCAGCACAGCTGGCCATTGTGACTGCTAAACATCAACGAGATTGGGACAGGCACTTGCCGTTCATTCTAATGGCATGCCGATCTGCTGTGCAAGATTCAACCTCTTGCACACCTGCCCTTTTGATGTTGGGGCGCGAGATCAGAACACCAGGAGAGATGGTTTTTGGGAGGCCACCTGATGCACCTGCTGTGCCCCCGGGCCCTGAGTTTGCTAGAACTCTTCAGAACTCATTGGAAGTCGCTCATAATTTTGCAAAGAAGCAGTTGGTGAAAGCGGGGGCCCGGCAGAAGCGAAATTATGACCTAAAAACAAAAGGGCGGCATTTCACAGCGGGAAAGTTGGTGTGGGTTTACAGCCCTCAGAGGAAGAAGGGCAGGTGCCCTAAGCTCGACTCCCAGTGGGTCGGGCCGTGTAGTGTACTAGAAAGAATTGGCGAAGTTGTTTACCGGGTTCAGTTGCCTCCAAGGGGTAGGAAGGTGGCCGTGCACCGGGATAGATTGGCACCTTACAAAGGAGGTGCCGCTGCAGCCGTGACACCGGCCTCCGCTACGCATATACCTGCTCCGGAGGGCGAGGCAGGACTGCAGCCGAGCACTGCCAGTCCTCTGGCAGTCCCCCATGCAGCCACACCGGTTCTTGAGCTGCAACCGTTGCATTTAGATAGCCCTGTGACAGTAACACAGCTGGGGCAGCCGCGGCCTCAGAGAGTCAGAAGGCCGCCGGGACGGTTCCGGGACTTTGTTCGGTCCCTCGGGGTCGAGGAACTCTGTGAGGGGGGGGGCAGTGTAGCAAGTCTGAAAAAGTGTGTTATGCTGTCA
>NW_015556902.1:574-844 GCF_001515605.1 Sinocyclocheilus anshuiensis | reverse complement strand
ATTCCAGAGTTTGGGAGCCAAATGCGAAAAAGCTCTACCTCCTTGTCCTCCTTGTTACAGACTCTGCAGACCTCCTTGTTACATGTCCCATACAACTTCATTCACAAATCAAAACAGCACATTCACTTCACAGGCAATGGTGAATTCATAGTTAGCTACGCTAGAATAACACCATTAATTTGACGTAAATGTTTCACATGAGCGGATCAATATGAATACAATGATACGTAACACATAATAAGGCCTTAAATCAGTGAAATGAGGAGCATC
>NW_015556902.1:0-303 GCF_001515605.1 Sinocyclocheilus anshuiensis | reverse complement strand
CTGAAAACTTCTTACTGCTTGTAGGAAGGCACATTCAAGCTATAGTTTTATCTGATTTTGATCAGAAACTGGTATGCACATGTATAAGAAGTTACTAAACTGTAAATAAAATTGAAAAAATAAGATTGATTACTGGGTCTGCTTGCAAGCAATGTTTAAAACGATGCCACCATTTTAAATTACTGCTAGTACTGCATAAAGTAGGAAAACTATTATTTTCCTGGCCATGTCAATGCTGGGATATTTCTGGCTAGCTTTTCAAGGTCTCTGGGGGTCACATCATGCACTGCTGCAGGGATGCTT
>NW_015556901.1:0-855 GCF_001515605.1 Sinocyclocheilus anshuiensis | reverse complement strand
GTGGATCTTCAGGAAGTATGTCCTCCCATCTTCAGACTCCTGGAACGACAAACACTGGTGCATGACTTTTTACTAATGCTGTGTCTAATAATACAGTTTATTATAAATGAACAATAACAGGTGAAAATGTGTAATGTTATATCTAAGTATGAATGATAATATATATCGATGTCCTGATGTTCAGATGTTTCACTCACAGATTTGTCCTCAGTCTCCAGCTCAAGTCCAACTTTCTGTAAGTTAGCCTCAAACTCCTTCCTTCGATCCTGCATAGGGATGTTCATTTCGGTTAATTTTCCCGACCGACAACCACCACTCGTTATCCAAACATTAACCGTTAACTGATAAGATTAGCATATTAAATTAGCATTGAATAAAAATAGAATTAATGAGTGTCTGACCCATTAAGTATACAAACATATTTTCACTGAGTTATTTTAACATGTGCAAATAGCAGCATACAGAACAGATCAACAACAGAACCTGGATTCACACATTGTCAGATTTTCACGCACCTGCAGCGTTTCTGACAACAAAGAAAAACAGAATAATATAAATAAAACGAATAAAATAAATAGACCTACAATAAATATTTTTCTTTTAAATAAATCAAACGAAAACACACTGAATCCTTCTGAAGCTTTGAAGAAACGGCATCGTTTTTTTCCGTCAAATAAAAATAACAGGCCTACCTCAATCCACAAATTGTTTAGTTTTTATTTAAAAAAAGTAACATTCTACGTGCTGAGGGGATAGTCTGGAGCTCATGCAGCCTGTTGATAGCTTTTATTTGTTTTCTGTTTGAATTGGTTCATTATTAAAGGGGTCATATGATGCGATTTCAAGTTTTCCTTT
>NW_015556900.1:0-216 GCF_001515605.1 Sinocyclocheilus anshuiensis | reverse complement strand
AATCCCGGACGAGCCCATAGTGAGGTTCGGAACTTAAGTGCTAATCTCTCTTTAGGGTCACGAACAAACAGAAGGTTTTTGATCAATCGGGCAGTACATGAGGAAAGGCTGCTCCTGTCAAGGTTCCGTGGTGTTATGGTTAGGACTCTGAATCCAGCGATCCTCGTCCATATCTTGGTGGGACCTGTTTTGCCACCAATTTGCACAGGACCCTGT
>NW_015556899.1:0-1267 GCF_001515605.1 Sinocyclocheilus anshuiensis | reverse complement strand
AATCATCAGATTAAGCAATGAAAATGCATAAACAAGGAAAATAAGCAATACAAAATATATAAAAACATCATAAAGAAAATACATAAACAAGGAAAATAAGAAATAAAACATAAAAACATCATAAAAAATAAATAAATAATCAAATTATATAAATGGTAAATGATAAAAAAAAGTAATCAAACAATAAATTACATAAATGGCTAATGATTCTAAATGATTATACGAATAACTGATTATAAATTAATAAAAAAAGAACATAAAAAGATAATTCAAATGTATGGTTGCTCTCTTGAAGCAACACACAGATCCTCAGATCCCTCGTGTTGTTGATCAAACATATTTAATAGCTCTCCCTATAGAAACATGAGATTTGTGCCTATAATATTTTAAAAGTAATAATTTATGCCTGATGAAGGTCAGTGGACCGAAACTTTGCTTGTGCTTATAACAATAAATCGTAATATTTATCAAGTACTGATAGTGTGTGGGATTGCATCTTTTTATATTTTGGAAAATTGGATTTTCCTACGCACCTATCATTTTTTCAGGTGTGCTGAGTTTGTGTTGATTGAAAACTAATAATTAGAAAAGCAGTGCACCTCATTCATGGAAAGTTTCAGGGACGTATAATTTATAAAATTACATCAAATTGATCAAAAGTTTGTAATACAAATGTCTACTTTCCGCTGTTATATCAGGGTTAATTGTTAACAAGTTAATGAAGATTTACTGTTTTTACTTTTGTTGCAGAGTTGATTGAAGATAATGAGGAGAAAGAAGAATTGAGTGAAGTTGAGGAGAAAAATCATGTCAAAAGTGGAGAAAAACCCAAACAGAAAGATTTAAATAAAAAAAGAGCCAAGAAATATTTCACCTGCACTCAGTGTGGAAAGAGTTTCACATACAAACATACCCTTGATGTTCACATGAGAGTTCATACTGGAGAGAAACCATTCACTTGTGATCAGTGCGGGAAGAGTTTCACACACTTATCAAACCTTAAGAGACACATTAATATTCATACTAGAGAGAAACTGTACACATGTGGTCAATGTGGAAAAAGTTTCACACACTTATCACACCTTAAGAGACACATAGCAATGTCACATTGTGCAGAGGACTCATCTGGTTCCTGTGGTCTTGTCCCGGTGGTCGTCTGAGACAAGGTCTTTACGGGGGTCTGTATCTGGGGCTCATCTAGTTGTCCTGGTCTCCACTGTCCTTCAGGGCTGTAGAGGTCCTTTCTAGGTGCTGATCCACCATCTGG
>NW_015556898.1:268-569 GCF_001515605.1 Sinocyclocheilus anshuiensis | reverse complement strand
AAGTCACTTGCAATCGCCACTTGCACTCTCCGATACCTGTGACGTAACACAAATCGTGCGTGTTGCCAGTGGAGATGCTGTGGTGGTGATTAAACGATTAAAACTAATTTTGTACCGTAACATACAGGGTCCTGCAAGCCATCTGTAGGAGAAAAAGACAAAACCCGCAAATCCGTGGCCACAGAACAGCATAATATGAACGCAATGCGCAAAGTCTCTTGTTGCGCATTTTCCTCCTGTAGAAAAACATAAACACTTAACATGGCGTAATGTATTAAGATACATTAAGTGCAATTAAAAG
>NW_015556898.1:0-237 GCF_001515605.1 Sinocyclocheilus anshuiensis | reverse complement strand
AATATCAAATTAAATATACAGTTTATTAATATAATGAATATGTATATAGTATTTTCCTCCCACACCGCAAAACGTGGCATAATGTGGCATAATGGACTAAGATGATAAAGACCAAACTCAATGCTCTTCATTATTAAAATATAGCCTACATAACTAATATGCAGCTGAGCCCAGAATAAACGCAACACGCAAAGTTTCGCGTTAAGCGGTTTTCCATATAGAATAAACTGTCTACAG
>NW_015556897.1:0-736 GCF_001515605.1 Sinocyclocheilus anshuiensis | reverse complement strand
ACAAATAAATATATTTAATATTCTCTTAATTTTTGTCCTCTATTGAAAGTCTGGGAGACCAGTATTTTCTTCTGAGCAGACATGTTCGCTATGATATAATTTAAGATTTATTCATATATAAATATTGACATGGATTACTTCTACAATAACTCTGTATTTTTGAAGCTTGAAAATACTGATTATCTAGACTCTCAATGGATTAAAAAAAAATTATGAGAGAAAATTCAAAATATCTTCATTTGTGTTCTAAAGATAGATAAAAGTCTTATAGGTTTGGAATGACATGAGGGCAAGTAAATTATTTTTTTGTGTGAACTATAAGACCAAGAATGATGACTCTCCAAATCAGACAACTCCAAAGTTGGTTTGAGTTCTGCAATGAAAAACACATATAAAATATGAACACGTAATCATACTGTTGTTGCATCAAAATGTGAGGTAAACAGGCAGGAGACAACAGAAACATTTATTTTCTAAAAATAACTCCCATCAATCTCAATAGAATGATGCTCTCCTATGCCTCTGGCTTTCAACATCTACAAAAACAACAAACATTCTTTAACTCTTAGTAAAAAAATACAATTGATAACATGATGGAATTATGAACGTTACTGGCCTTAAACCGTCTTTCCCTCTCTTCTGAAGAAGCTGAGAAAATCGCCTTCTCACACAAGCAGGGTTTTGTGTCGTTAACTCCAAAGTTGGTTTGAGTTCTGCAATGAAAAACAGACATCAA
>NW_015556896.1:0-561 GCF_001515605.1 Sinocyclocheilus anshuiensis | reverse complement strand
CAATATGCAGTAATAACGTATTGAGTGTAAATTATAATTTTAATTTAGATTATTAAATGGATGCCACCTTATTGGGACAAAGCCCTCCCTAACCCTACCCGATAACATACCCAATAAACACTGTATTATTAAAGAGGCGTTTTATTTCCACTTTTCAAATATTTCCTTTGATTTTTATTGAAAATAAATAAATAGCCTCTGCCAACAAATCAGGCTATTTGTACTTGGAGTAAATATATACTCAGTTTCTTTTTAGAGCTGCTTTACAGCCGAATTGAATTCTGTTTGCATAATTGAAATATTATTTTTATTTATATATTATATGCTATTTATATTTTATATTACTGCAATCCACTGAAGCTGTCGATTAAGCGCCATCTTTCATAGTGTTGACTATTCCTATAGCACATTTGTGGGTGCAGCTACTATAAATAGCCTCTATCAACAAGGCGGGCTATTTGCACTTAGTGTAAATAGACACTCCGAGAGCAAAAGAAATCCATATGCGCTTATAACGCGTGTATCTGGCAACTCGACTGAGGCTGAGCCCGCGTCCTCAAT
>NW_015556895.1:939-1944 GCF_001515605.1 Sinocyclocheilus anshuiensis | reverse complement strand
AACGACACCGTTCCTCTGTCATAGTCCAGATTCACTCTCACTCGAGTAAGGTACTGTTCAACACGAAAGTTAAAAGGTCCAGACAGTCCTTCCCGATCATACTCCAGACATCAGTGTTAAAACAATCACGTCCCTTCTTTTGGTTTGATGCTGTAGTTACTCCAAGAATCCAGACTAAACACCCTTTAACCTCCACATCCCAACAGTGTGTTCCTGAGTTAAAACCCTCTGAACCCAGAACACAGGGATACCAGTTAAATCTCTCTGGATTATCAGGAACAGGTTGATTGTTCTCGTTGTTTCTCACACTGGTCAGATCACCAGACGAGATCTCTATGAGCCGTGTTTGGATCCAGAATGACAGGAGCTGATGAGACACAATCAACAGACAATTCTGATGGTTTTCATGTTAGATGCAGTTTTGGTTATATCAATACTACCTAGCTCTGTCAGGTTAAAACCTCATCTTGTTCTGTTTAAGTATTTTTTTTCTATATTTGATACCTCGTGGGGTCAAAACTGTATGGTGCAGCAAATGCAGTTCATGTTGGTAATGGAGATTGAATTGTATTACAGAACAGCAGACACTTGAAGTAGCATTCAGTCATACTTTATTTTTTTCTATTTTCAATAGACCAAATATCACCAGTGAAGTTATACATGTTTTGTTGATTAATGGCACTTTTTTTATGAGGCTTTACTGCACCTTTAAAAACTTGAGTCCAGACTTTAGCAGGTCATGTGAATGTGACTGATTCACTTTTATTACTGTTGGAAAAATAAAGAGTTTAATTGTATTTTAGTTGTGTGATTTGTGATAAAGGTATAGACCAGAGGTTCTCAACTCTGGCGCTCGAGGTCCATGTCCCTACAGAGTTTAGCAACCTGTAACTTTCTAGTAATCTTGAAGACCTTGATGAGCTTGTTCAGGTGTGTTTGATTAGGGTTAGAGCTAAACTCTGCAGGAAAGTGGACCTTGAGGGCCAGAGTTGAGAACCCCTGGTA
>NW_015556895.1:0-804 GCF_001515605.1 Sinocyclocheilus anshuiensis | reverse complement strand
CATAATCATAGGGAGTAATATATATTCATAAAACTAAGTAAATGGGACATCTCGATCAAAACATATATAATAAAATCTACTTATTTACTTCAGTAAATAGTAGGATTTACTTAATATTTTTATAAATGCAAGGTTCATGTCTATAAAATAATAAATAAACTTTACTTAATTACTTTAAATAAACACTTTTAAATTAAATATAATTACGTAATATTTACTTAATTAGGGTGCAATTAGATTTAATTTCTTCATGAATGTTAAGTTTAGTACGTAGATTTTACTTAATAATAGTGAGTAAGTTGTACTTGATATTAGAGAAGTAAAATTTACTTACAAATTTTTTTGGTAAGGAATTGCATGAACACATTTTAAGTAAATCTTACTAGTTATTTTTTCAGTGTAGTACTTAACAGTATTTAGTATTGAGAAATGGTGTGTGTTAAGTAAATCTTACTAGTTATTTTTTTCAGTGTAGTACTTAATAGTATTTAGTATTGAGAAATGGTGTGTGTTAATGATGATGATGATGAAGTGCATGTGCATAGAAGAAAAACAAATTATATATATATATATGCCAGGGATAAAAAAATTTAAACATTTAATTAACCAAATTAAAGTGACATAGTTCTGTATAAGTCTTTTTAGCATTTCTGTTTGTAATGTTGTGCGGAGTAGTACCATAATATTTAATTTATTTTATAAAATGTTCCCAATCTGGTTCAGCTTTAGCCCATTTCTTTACATGAATATATATATATGTTTTTTTTTTCAAGTAAAATAATTAGTTGTTTAAGACAATCACAG
>NW_015556894.1:173-722 GCF_001515605.1 Sinocyclocheilus anshuiensis | reverse complement strand
TGGTCATTGGAGTCTAATATCATCCCATACGCTGTCGCGCGATTGGTTGTGTATCCAGCAGACTAGCCCGGCATAATTAACCTAATTTGAGCCTAGGTTGCATTACGCCTTAGTGCAATAGTGAAAAAAAAAAGATATATATATATTTTTTAAATAAATAACCCTGCTTAGCATCTTCTGTAATATAGATTACAATACTGAGTCCAGAGTTCACGATTCATAGTCACATAATGCTGCACGATTCATCTTTGCAAGCGTGATATCTTAACCTGCATTTAATAGAAACAACACCATAAAATATTTTCAATACATTTACCTATATGAGGAGTATTACAAACCCGTTTCCAACCAAAGTTATAGTATTTACCGAGATGTCGCTCTAACTAATTCAATACATTCAATGTCGGAACAACTCTTCATAATGAGGCATCTTGAGGCTCATTATTATAGGCTTACAATCTTTACACTGATAAAGATTATGTTGCTCGCATTATACCTTCTGTAAAATACGCTATGTCTAGCACACTGTAAGGTATTTGTAGTCTTAAT
>NW_015556894.1:0-150 GCF_001515605.1 Sinocyclocheilus anshuiensis | reverse complement strand
CTAAGGTATTTGTAGTCTTAATGATATGCTTTTGTCTTTGTTTCTTCAGTCATTGTTTCATTCGTGTCTATCTACAAGAATTCCTGAATGCCTTGTACTGGAATAGGGTAAGTATTACGACTTAAGTCTCTCCTGTTGCGTAGACCATTT
>NW_015556893.1:644-878 GCF_001515605.1 Sinocyclocheilus anshuiensis | reverse complement strand
GGGAGAGAGAGAAGCCGCAGCGTGTGAACGCGCCGCCATTTTTATATATATGTTATAAAATGTATAAAATATATATATGCTATATATATGTTTATATAGCGCTTTTAACAATACAGATTGTACTGTACAGCCTGTACAGCATTAATTAGGAAAATAGTGTGTCAATAATGCAGAATGACAATAGTAAACACTCAATTTTCAGTTAAAGGCAGTTCATCATTGAATTCAGTGATT
>NW_015556893.1:0-133 GCF_001515605.1 Sinocyclocheilus anshuiensis | reverse complement strand
CTAATATTAGCGTAGATGCCATTCTTCTAACGATGTAGCAAGTACATCGGGTGTTATGAGATGTGTTCCCGGTTCCGGTTGTCCTAATCAGCCTAAAAATCCTGTAACGGATTTGAGTATTAGAAATGTGTTA
>NW_015556892.1:1385-1548 GCF_001515605.1 Sinocyclocheilus anshuiensis | reverse complement strand
GTCGCTCACTGATTGTTTGGAATTATAAATATGAGCGTAGTTCGTAGTATCACATGCACTTTTATTTATTTTATTTTTTTTAGTTTATTACTCAGACGCAGGCTGCATGAGACATGAGACAAAAAAGTAATATAGCCAAAACAACCGCATAGCCGCTCTTTAG
>NW_015556892.1:816-1162 GCF_001515605.1 Sinocyclocheilus anshuiensis | reverse complement strand
CTATTTAGTATTTTTTGACAATATTCACTCATCATGACAGTAGAATAGGGCATTCTAAGTCAATATACTGCAGTATTTCCTCTCTCAATCAGTAGAAAATATGGTTAACACCCGGTCAGGCATGAAAAAAAAAATACCGTCATGTACCGTGAAACCGTTATAATTTTGAAAAATACCATGATATAAATTTTTGGTCATACCGCTCAGCACTAACTGAAAATCATATTTAGGTCTAAGCTGTCCCACTGAAATGCTTGAATGCAGACACATTAAAGGGGTCATATGATGCTTCTAAAAATAACATTATTTTGTGTATTTGGTGTAATGAAATGTGTTTATGCGGTTT
>NW_015556892.1:455-733 GCF_001515605.1 Sinocyclocheilus anshuiensis | reverse complement strand
ACTGTACATTATTGTTTCTCCTCTATGCCCCGCCTTTCTGAAACACGTCGATTTTTACAAAGCTCATCAGTCTGAAAAAGCGAGGTGTGCTGTGATTTACCAGCTATCCAGTGCGTTGTGATTGGCCGAATACCTCAAGCGTGTGACGGAAATATTACACCCCTCACATACTGTTGATGCCGTGCAGTATAGTACTGTTCAGCGACGAAACAAAAAACATGAAAACCCATTACAAACAAGGCATTTGTTGCATCCAGTGGGGACATAATTACTGATTA
>NW_015556892.1:0-133 GCF_001515605.1 Sinocyclocheilus anshuiensis | reverse complement strand
TGAATACCAAACAAATTAGTTTCGCTTTCACAACGAAACACACGGCGGCCTAGCGTGAGCGGATGCTGCGGCCTAGCATGAGCTGAGGTGGTGGGCTTGAGAACGGCGCGGCCGGCGGATTCGACGAAGGAGC
>NW_015556891.1:0-634 GCF_001515605.1 Sinocyclocheilus anshuiensis | reverse complement strand
ATTAGCAATTAGGAATTGAAACATGTTGCAAAAAAATGATAGACCTTAATAAAGTGATAGTGTTAAAAAAATAAATAATATGAAACACATAATTGCATAATGCAATTAAACTAAATTTGAAAAGAATACATTTAAAATTTTAAATAAAAAATTTGTTCCAAGTGATTGTAACGCCCCTGTGGACTGTTTGTTGTGGTTTCTTCCCTTTGTGTTGGTTTAGTCCGTCTAATCATTAGTTAATCACCGTCATTATGCTCACCTGTGTGCCTCTAATTATTCACCCCATATTAGTTCCCGTCTGTCTGAGCATTGGTGTCGGTTATTGTGAATGTTACCACGAGTGTGTGTGTTTCACCTACCTGTACCTGCCTTGTTGTGTCTACATTAAAAGTGAGTAGTGGAATTCTTGTTGGCCTCGTCATCCTGCCTGCCTCCACACACCCATTTCCGTGACAGAATAACCGACCCCAAAACAACAACATGGAGATCGCTGCTCGTTTCCTCACCATATCCCGCCGGGATCTCCCCTTCTACGAGTACGCCGGGGAGTTCTGCAAGCTCGAAGCGGTGACAGCGTTAGAGGACGCCATCCTTAATAAGCTGTTCTGGCTCGGGGCCAACTACCATCGCCCCG
>NW_015556890.1:1537-1731 GCF_001515605.1 Sinocyclocheilus anshuiensis | reverse complement strand
TAGTGCTTTTTGGTTGTGTAGTGTGAGGTGCGCTGACACCTCCTGTATGTACTTAAACTGTGTATAACCATCGACTGTGTATAGCACACTTAGTTATTGCAGGGTACATTTCCATAGTAACAGCCGTAACCCGGAAGTTACAACAAACCTTTTCCGGGGTAACTTTCAGTTCGCCAGCGCCATTCTTGAGCTGT
>NW_015556890.1:0-591 GCF_001515605.1 Sinocyclocheilus anshuiensis | reverse complement strand
TCCACTCTCTTGCGAAACCCTACCCAGCTAAGAGGACTGATAGGCGTCCGCCAAAAATTTAACACGCATCTAGGAACGATCTAATTGGTGAACGGCAGTGGTGGACAGTAACGGAGTAGCTTTACTTCGTTACTGTACTTAAGTACATTTTTCAAGTATCTGTACTTTACTGGAGTAGTTTTATTTTGAGTAACTTTTACTTCACTACATTCCAAAGCATAAGATCGTACTTTTTACATCACTACATTTCATAAAACATATCGTTACTCCTTAAAATATACAGTATCACGTGCTCCGAGACGCAGTGTCTGATTCATGAACAAACTGATTCTTTTCAATTAACCTGTTAAATCGGTTCACAAATCGCACCAAACGATTCATTCACGAATTGGAATGATCCGATTGCAGCTGTTCTCGAGTTGACAACTCACGGATTAAAATTAACAGGTCGACAACTCACTGATTCAAATGAACCGTTTAGTGCGAGTCTCCAGTGAACTGAATTCACAAGTAAGATCCAGGAGATATTGTGAGCGCGCACCTGATTGCTGTTAAAAGTAAGTTACTAATGTTGAATTTTAGGATTAATTA
>NW_015556889.1:0-521 GCF_001515605.1 Sinocyclocheilus anshuiensis | reverse complement strand
GCGCAACTCTGCTTTGTTTACAGTGGTAAACAAGGAAACGCTATATGCGGTCGGTTCATAAGCAGTGTTGCCAAGTCCGCGGTTTTACCGTGGAATTGGGCTACTTAACACTGTTGCCGCGGGTTGTTGTTCATGTCCCCGGGTTGAAGCGACTCCAATTACGTGATATTTAGTCCCTGGAATGTGAATTTTACTTGAAGATCCCCGCCGAAAAATGTGTATTTTACCCCCGGAATGCGATTTTTACAGGGGAACCCTCCTCGAAACGCTGAAGATCCCCGCCGAAAAACGTGTATTTTACCCCCGGAATGCGATTTTTACAGGGGAACCCCCCTCGAAACGCTATTGGACTAGTTTTATTGCGAAAAACTGGCAACCCTGTTCATAGGCGCCCCCTGCTGTCAGAGAGTGCATCTCATTCAGACCTGCTGTTTTTGTTTCGTGCAGATTTTTTATGTAACAAATAAATAAATAAGACCTAAATTCAGACCATTCTGTTTTTGTTTTAAATCCTGAAATTA
>NW_015556888.1:1420-1590 GCF_001515605.1 Sinocyclocheilus anshuiensis | reverse complement strand
TATGTTGTCTTTGAGATTTTATACTGTTTTATGCAGGCTTAAGATAGAACTACTCATTCCTGTCATCCTACATATATGTAACCCTACCATGTTTAGTATCTATGAATTAGTCTTCTGATGATCTAAACGAGAGTGTATATTATATGTTGGTACATAGGCAATATATTAGT
>NW_015556888.1:941-1324 GCF_001515605.1 Sinocyclocheilus anshuiensis | reverse complement strand
TCCATGCTTCCAAACAAAGGGTCATAAACTCCCCAGTATTTCCAAACTCCCACTTGGTAGTTCCACCTTTCTCATTGGACAAGCCCATCTTGAGAGGCGTGAATCTTCTCAGACCTTAAAGTCCTCACATCAGTGACCCGCCCCAGAGTCGGTGGTTCTGTTAGGTTTTGCGAAGATGTGAGCTACAACGCTCCAGGACATTCAACGCTCCAGGAAGTTCGTGCCAGGCTTCGGCCTTGACTTTTCCATTCACCAAGATTCTCTGACTCAAACTGGTTCTTTTTCATCAACCAACTTCAGCAAAGATCACCTTGGACTGCATCAAGCCTTTCTTTCAGACAGACGAGACGTGCAAGTATCAAACTTAGTCTTATTAATTGATA
>NW_015556888.1:0-223 GCF_001515605.1 Sinocyclocheilus anshuiensis | reverse complement strand
TCCAGGTTAGAATAGGGCGTGACTTGAGATACGCTGTTGTGTCCCTATTTGCTGGCTTGTTTAGATGCAGATAAAGTAGGGGCTTGAATTGGTACCGCTATTATGATTGGAAGAGTCTTTATGTATTTCATGCTTAATGGTATCAGTGTTAATCTTAATCAAGGTTAATCTGATTTTCGCGAAGAAACCCTAATTTCAGTATTAAAGCATAAATCTGTTCTGA
>NW_015556887.1:674-906 GCF_001515605.1 Sinocyclocheilus anshuiensis | reverse complement strand
ATGTCGCCTGCGTCTGCGCAGTGCGACCTGATGCAGTCCCTGAAGCGAGACACAGGAAAAAGAAATACTGCAAAATAATAATAATAACGAGACAAAATAACGTTATAACATTTTGTTATATGCATCCGTTGCTAGCGTACGCAGCGACAAGGAGCTCCCAGCACCGGGCCCTGAGACAAGAACCAAGGTTTCCTCCACATGTCTAAGGCACGTAGGCATCGCTGCGTGATCT
>NW_015556887.1:0-594 GCF_001515605.1 Sinocyclocheilus anshuiensis | reverse complement strand
TTGTACAAAGGGCATGAACGCAGAACTCCCTGCTGGTTGATGTAAGAGACCACCGCTGTGTTGTCGGTGCGCACCAACACATGGTGACCTCTTAGGTCTGGGAGAAAGTGTTTCAGAACTCAAAACATGGCCAGCATCTCCAGACAATTGATATGCCACGTCAGATGGCGACCATACGTGCCTGCATCGTGGTCGAATCCCACACCACGCTCAGATAAGTGGTTCTCTGTACTGGAGAAAGCACACTTTTCTTGGCGTTAAGTCTTAACCCCAGCTGTTTCATGTGAGCGAGAACGACATCTCTATGTCGAACCGCCATCCGCTCTGACTGAGCTAATATCAACCAATCGTCGATGTGGTTGAGTCGTAAAAGTGTGGGGGGGAGAGTGCAAGGCCAAAGGAAGAAATCAGTATTGGTAGGCTTTTGCCCCCAAAAGCAAACCTCAGGAACTTCCTATGATCAGGAAGGATGGAGATATGTGCATCTTTTAGATTGATCGTGACACATCAGTCCTCTGACTTCGTCTAAGACACGCCCTGTTTGAGTGCGAGTGTGCTGAACTTCAGTCACATGACTGAGCGGTTCAATAGGCG
>NW_015556886.1:0-525 GCF_001515605.1 Sinocyclocheilus anshuiensis | reverse complement strand
CCTCGGGGAACCATGGTTACATACGTAACCTAGAGACGTTTGTGGGCCAGATGTCAAAAACAAATTTACGCTGGATGCACACTGGGTTATTTTTATACTGATATGTTTGTCACCTGAAATTAATTTGAATAATAAACAAACAAAAAATAAAAAAGAATATGTGGTTTGATAATGAATGCAATTGTCTCAGAAAAGACCTTCGACGGCTTGCTAACAAAAAGCATAAAGAACCGGCCAATCAGACGCTACGGCTCGCCTACTCCAACTGTTTGAAAAATTATAAAAAGCTCATTTGCAACAAAAGAGATCAGTATTATGAAGCTAAAATTGATGAAATCGATGAATCAGTAGACCAAAACAATTTCTGGAATCTCTTTAAAAAATTTGAAAGCCCCAAATCACACACAAATTGGCATTGGTGGAAAAACATTTGATGTTATACAATCCATGTACAAAAACAGTAAATGTGCTGTCAAAATTGGGAATCTCAGAACAGCGTTCTTCCAGCAGGGCCGTGGAGTGAGG
>NW_015556885.1:735-920 GCF_001515605.1 Sinocyclocheilus anshuiensis | reverse complement strand
ATATTTTCACTCACAGAACACTCTGACTGAGCTCTTCAGAGTTTCTCTCTCAGTCAAGCGATCTGTGCTATTTATCATTTCATCTCAATGTATGCGCAGAGCACCTGTGTTTGTGTATTTGGCGTAACGTAAGCTCTAGTGTGAAGGCGCACGACTCGCCGTCGCTTTCTCTCACTGTGAGCAAA
>NW_015556885.1:0-218 GCF_001515605.1 Sinocyclocheilus anshuiensis | reverse complement strand
ATTCTAATTACTAAACTTCTATTATTAAATAATACTTGATTATCATATTATAATGCTTGACTGACTGATATTAAGAGAGTACTTTCAGATATTTAAAAAGCTGTACCATATTACAAACATTATATATGTTTGTAAAATGGCATAACTATATATAGTATAGTATATATATATAGTATATATATATATATATATATATATATAGTATAGTATTTCAGTCT
>NW_015556884.1:0-553 GCF_001515605.1 Sinocyclocheilus anshuiensis | reverse complement strand
GAAAAATAGTGTGAACAATCCCTATAAGAAGCCAAACCAATTGCACTAAAGCCTTGATGACAATTAATTGCTTACTACATGCAGTAAACAAGCAAGGCTACTCATTTTGAGCATTTTTTTTTCCTTTTCCCCTCTGGCTGCCTCCTCCATTTTCTCTCCCTGCTCTGAAATGGCTGTGAAATTTCCCACTTGGGCGAGATTGTCGTCTGTTTTGGCTTAATGTAGGAAATTGACTCATTTTGTGGCATTGATTTCCTCTCTGCTACATAGAGGAGATCGCTGGCAGAGCAAACCTGAGAGCGGTCGATAGCCCTTCAGAGGGCCGGATATGTGTGCCGCACCTCTCCTCTCATTGGAGAGAGGGAGAGAGAGAGAGAGAGAGAGAGAGAGAGAGAGAGAGAGAGAGAGAGTTGTGTCTCTCTGCTGCTCTCCCAGGTGCAGGAGAGAGAGAGAGAGAGAGAGAGAGAGAGAGAGAGAGAGAGATTGCTCGTGTGTCATTGTTTGTTTCCCCCATTTTAATTCTCACAACCTTCGTCTGTATAACTACAGCAGT
>NW_015556883.1:0-4454 GCF_001515605.1 Sinocyclocheilus anshuiensis | reverse complement strand
GGATAGTTCACCTAGATATGAAAATTGTCATCATTTACTCACCCTTGAGTTGTTCCAAACATGTATTTCTTTCTTTCTTGTGCTGAACACAAAAGAAGATATTTGAAAGAATCTAGGTAACCAAACAGTTGCTGGTCCACATTGACTCCCATAGTATTATGTTTTTTATACTGTGGAAGTCTATGGGGACCAGCATCCATATGGTTACCTACATTCTTCAAAATACCTCCCATTATGTTCAACAGAACTTCATGCAGGTTTAGAACAACAACAAAAAAAAAACTACTATTTTAAAACAACTAGATGATGATGACAGAATTTTAATTTTGAAAGCAGATTTAAATGTTCTGGTAGGACTTTGTCAAAGGTTAATAGACACCAGCGAATCGCTGATATTTAGAAATTAGATCGCGTGTGTTTGAATTGAGATCACAGTCTTTTTATGATTAATTGTGCAGCTCTATACTCTGAGCTTGCTGTAGGATTTTCTTTCTGTTTCACGGTAAAATTATGTGAAATATCTGTTGAATTGTCAAAGAGAAAACTATGTTAATAAGCTAATAATAACACTGGCATGCATTAGACACTCACCACTGACACTGAATGTCTTCCTAATGGTGTTGATGCTGTTGGTTACTTCATAAACTCCAGTGTCTGTGGTTTTGATGTTTGTGATGGTGAGATCTCCAGTCTCACCGTTCAGCTTCAATCTGCCTCTGAATTTCCCATCATGAGCATCCTCATACACTGAGGGGTTATTGTTATTTCTTACTCTAGCTATGAGAATGTCTCCAAACCTCCAATCTATCACATCGTCTTTCTTTATTTCAGTAAGTTGAGGGAACAGAGTGACAGAATCTCCCTCCTTCACTGACTTTGTTTCACTAAACACACCTGGAAAACGAATAGGAACAGTTACACAGGCAGAAAATGAAATTAAAATCTCATGCGACTTCATTGGCTGCATCCAAAAGCTGTAAAATGCTTTCAGAGGCTGCATACAGAGGCACCAATGCACATCTGAATCCTATGTTTATGTTACATTCTTCATCTGATAACATTCTAAAGGCAGTATAGTTATATCTTTAATTGTCTATGATATTCCACAAACCTGCGACTGCAATTGTTTGAAAGTGGAGCTATTAGATAAAAAAAATGGCATCCAGAGAAGCTATTTTTGAACTTTTGACTCAATTTCTAAAAAATAAATCAGCATTTTAGTAATTAAATATTTGCTTGGTTTTCAACAAATCGCTTGTTGTATATCATTAGACCCTTTTACTGCCTCAGAAGTCTGTCTGAAATCAGGTTTGTGAGGTACCTTTGTATACAAATGCTGACTGCAAAGTCATTGCCTGATAGGACAGCGAGGAAGCAGCCTTAGATTTTGGACACAGTCATAGTCTTCTATTTAATTTAAGTATACAGTAAATATATAAATTAAATAATAATAATCTGAACAGTATAAAGGTCTGGGATTCTCATTCTGTGCTCATGAATTTAAACTAGCACGGTTCAAAAAGAAATAAATATATTTCATAAAGGACTGTAACAACAGATCAACATGTAAGTTGATTAAAGATACAAACTATCTGCATCTTCCTTCCCAAAGTCAAAAATAGACACCAGGATAAACACCTGTAGGAAAATTATACAAATAGTATAGATTTAAAAAAAAACACGAAATTTAACACCAACGACCAATTTCAAGAAAACTGTTTTAAATAGGCTAGTTGTCTTTTAAAAAGTTGCAAATCAATATAATTACAATAAAAAACAGAAACTTCTGTCCTACATTTATACTGTTATCATATTCCATATATTTATCATTCAGCGTGAAGCCAAAGACAAATGAGCAATTCCGGAGGAGAAACAGAAAGTGTTCAAGAAACATGAATATTACCTTCCACAATCCAGAACATAAAGAACAATGAGATGTTTTTCATATTGCTGTAGATTTCAGTAAAACGGGAGTTTCCGAAAAATGGAAAATGCTCAGTGAATATTATTTGTAATCTGCTCCGGTGTGTTTGTAACTTAGGTGTGCCAGAGTCACAGAATCGAACCGATCGACGGAATCAGACTGAAATAGCGAAGAGACTTTATATCGACTGAGAATGTACTGATGAATTGTCTTGATTATATCAGAGTTTAAAGAGTCTTTATCTTCTATTACTGTGAAAGTAAAAAAGCGCGAGTATCTGACACGGCCGCGTCTTCTTTTGATATGATTGTCGGTTGGCAACCAGCAAATAGGTGCATTACCGCCACCTACCGGACAGTAGCTTGTAAGCGGGCAAGAAATAATCCTCTCTTAACCCTGACACTTCAGATATTAAAGGGTTAGTTCACCCAAAAATTTTAATTATGTCATTAATTACTCGTTCCAAACCCGTAAGAGCTCCCTTCATCTTCGGAACACAAATTAAGATATTTTTGATGAATTCAGGGAGCTCTCTGACTCTCCAATAGACAGCAATGTAATTACCACGATCAAGGGGTAGAAACGTAGCTGCGCCACACAAAACAGCATACGTTGTTTACGTATGTGATACTCTCCAAAATAGCGCTCTAGGGTGACGCGGAGGAGACAAATTGTTGAACTTGTCTTTTTTTTTTCTTTGCGCACAAAAAGTAGCTTCGTAAATTACAGTTGAG
Source organism: Sinocyclocheilus anshuiensis (assembly GCF_001515605.1). Lineage (NCBI taxonomy): Eukaryota > Metazoa > Chordata > Actinopteri > Cypriniformes > Cyprinidae > Sinocyclocheilus > Sinocyclocheilus anshuiensis. The sequence continues at coordinate 1,796 of NW_015556883.1, read as the reverse complement.
GCCCTGATGTCACATGGATTATTTTACCGATCTCCATGCTACATTTCTACACCTTGATCATGGTAATTACATTGCTGTCTATGGGAGGGCCAGACAGGGCCGGAGTGGGACCCATTTTCAGCCCTGGAGTTTCATGCCTTAGACCGGCCCACTTTGTTTGTTTGTTTTTTTACTGGCCTTTTCAGTGCCGCCTTTGCGCTTTCTCTTATGCATTTTTTTTATCTATAATTTTTTGCTCGCATATCTCCAACAATGACTTTTTTTTTTTTTGAGCAAGGTCAAAAAGTCAAGGGGATTCAAAAGATAATTACGTCATCATTGCCAATTAACATAAGAAATGGAAAATAAGGGACAATTTTGATTCTTTATCTTATTCTTTAAGAAAATAGTGTTTATTCTTGTAGAAAATAAGTGTCTATTCTTGTAGAAAATAAGGGACAGAATAAGGGACTCTTCCGAAGGTGAACGGAGGTCTTACGGGTTTGGAACGACGTGAGGATGACAGAATTTTCATTTTTACTATCCCTTTAATTAAACTGCAAATAGTCCAAGGCCGACCAATATATATAAACACAAAGCATAAAGACAGAATGGTGAAGGAAATTCGAGGTCGAAGTCTAGTGGAAGTAATCATTTTGAACTATTTCCAAATAATATTTTAAAATATGCCCACAGGCACCTTTAATTGTACAATATGTCGAAAACGCTAAAGGTTTCTTGTTTTGGCACATTCAATTACATGAATCACATAAATACCATATTTTCAATTAAAAAAGCCCATATATTTGAGAAAAAAAACTTGAGTAGTTTGCCTCACTGGATATTACAGTCAGTCATGTAGCTAACATTTTCCCTGCTGAAAAAAAAAAACCCATCACAGAATTTGAAATGGTTTTACTGGTTATGATGGGAACTGTACTGGTTTCAATGGAAACGGTAATCGTCCCTGTTGGTCTCTACTGGTAATTTGTTGCCTTCTATTGGTAGCTTGTTAAAACCAGTAAATTCTAATGGAATATCCAAAACACACTAAGCTACAGAAAACCTTTTTTAATGTTTTAATGGTTAATAGTTGATGGTTTTTAATGTTTGTAATGGTATTTGTAGTGGAACCCATTAAAGTTTCTGTGATGGTTTCTATTGTTTTGTTGTTGTTGTTTCAGCAGGGTTTACCTTGCTTTTGCCTTGCTCTCTTTCAGCCTTAAAATTTATGCTTCACGCTGTGCCTCTGTGAATGGTAAACCCTGTGTACTTTGATTGGCCATATCAGTCATTTTGACATTGATGAGCACCGTCAGACCACTGAGGCATAATGTAACCTTTAAAGGGGTCACGGATTATATCAAGTTGATATAATTCTTTAGGGTCTTAATTAATAACATACTTTGGTTATCTCATGAGAGTGGTTGGAGCTAAAGACAGAGATTGTCTTTATTTTCTGTTGTCTTACTTACCATTGGAAAAAGCGTAAAGGCTTACTTGAATCACATGAAGCACCTCAACCAATCATATAATGGCAGTGTCGTCATTGGCTGGCTTTCACAGTTCTAGAGTCAGTTACAGTTTACGTTGCAGAGTAAAAAAAAGAGCGCAAATTGCTGGTTACTGCAATAAGATTAAATTTTTTTGCTATTCATTAAAAAAACAGCATGATTGGGCATACATAACACTGATACTAGTCACTAAAAACACAATTTATTTGTTGCAATCTGGAAGCCAAGAATACCTTTTTATTTATTATATATACATACATATTGTAACAGATCGGCCAGGCTCCACCACCACCCAATCACAAC
>NW_015556882.1:0-2061 GCF_001515605.1 Sinocyclocheilus anshuiensis | reverse complement strand
AAAAGTTGAGAAATATGTTGAATGTCTGTTTTATTATTTTAAGTTAGAGGAAATGATGGGTGTTTTTTTATTATGTTTTTACTCTAATAAAATGCAACTTACTGTGAAGTTATGTGAATATTTTTGAATGAATGACAAAGAGGATGATTTCATTAAAATGTTTGTAGAAGGAAACACTATGTTAGAGTATAAAATAGATGGTATAACTTGGAATGATTGTTATTGTTACTGTGGTTGTCTCTTTTCTTTCTCATATGTTTGGTTCTGTGAAAAATGTGTACAATATTTTTAAGTTATTTTTTTAATTTGTTAAAAAAAATCTCATCTGATGTCGGAAGCTAAGCAGGGTCGGGCCTGGTTAGTACTTGGATGGGAGACTGCCTGGGCATACCAGGTACTGTAAGCTTTTGGGTTTTCTTCACTACTTATCTAATACACTGGCCTTTAGGGTGGCTGATCTTTAAACAGCCTGCTCTTTGCGGCGGTCCTTGCTTACGGCCATACCACCCTGGGCACGTCCGATCTTGTCTGATCTCGGAAGCTAAGCAGGATGGGGCCTGGTTAGTACTTTGATGTTAGACTACTCTTGACAGAGAGCTTGGGGCTGTTTCATAAAACTAGTTTACCAAATAAGCCAGGCTCATTTCAGTTATTCTGACTTATTGTCACTTGATTTGGTTTCCAAAAGCAAAATTGCCATAGCTCAAACTCAGTCACTGTGGCAACTTATGATAGGAAACTAACCTAATCCGAGGCAGGCTAACTGTCTGGCTAAGCTGAGCTCCTCTAACACTGACCAATAGGAATGCATTGATATCACCACTGACCCTCTCACATACAGTTAGTTGACTTTATTATTAGTCCAAAAATAAAAGTAGCTATACAGAAAATGCAACTTAAATAATCAAATAAATACAAATGTAGGCTACAACCAACTGTATTTAATGTATTGTGCCCAAAATGTAATGACCTTTTTTTAAAAAGATATCTGAAAACATTTTAACACAGTTGCTACTTGCGCATTCAGTTGATCAGCAGTTTCTAGCCATGCAGCCTTTCTCTCTGATTTTATGACAGCTGTGCCTTTTATGGTTATTAGTAGAACATTAAAACATATCAAATTTAAAATTGCTCTTTAAAGCATTAAAAACACTAAATTAAAAGTTATAATCACTGAATTAAAAATGAAAATAAATAATTGAAATCAGACTACATTTTAACTGATAAGAGGAACACACATTTAACTCATTTGAGCTAGTAGGGCTGTATTAGCCAGCTTACATTTGATTTACAGTTACTGCTATCATAAAAATACACTTATATGTAGGATTAAAATTCTACTTGCCACATTTAATGTCAAACAACAGATATTTTAGCAGAATGTATATTTTATTCAGAATTATTGCGCTATTATTCTATTCTGCGCCATCTGTTTAGCACGCATGCGCGCAGCAGATCTCATTCGCTCGCATAAGCCTCACCCACTCCTGACAGCAAAATGGATATATTTGCATGACTTTCTAACATTTACAGATTAAAAAGATACCTGTGACGTGTCAGTTATGCACTGAGGAAAATACGATGTCTCAAATGAATTAAACAGCACAAATATTCGCTGTTTGCCATGGTGGATCGATTTGATCCATGATCGACATTAAGGGCTGCTTAAAAAATAAGCGTGCACATCAAATTATCCTGACTCATTGAACGTGGATCGAATTGGTGAGATTGCGTGAACTTAAATTGTCGTTTATGAAACCGTTTTAGTCCCGATTGATTTGTTAGGTTATTTCAAGTAAGGTTTTGGACTTTAATCCCCACTTTTCTTAGCATCTTTTATGAAACAGCCCCCAGGTGCTGTAAGCTTTTGGGTTTTCTTCACTATTTATCTAATACACTGGCCTTTAGGGTGGCTGATCTTTAAATAGCCTGCTCTTTGCGGCAGCCCTCACTTATGGCCATACCACCCAGAGGGCGCTAGTGAGTTGCATACTCTAGGAAATGAGTTGGTGAAAGCGTAATGCTGCGTTCACACCAAACGCGAATAGAGCGTCTGGCGCG
>NW_015556881.1:1850-1991 GCF_001515605.1 Sinocyclocheilus anshuiensis | reverse complement strand
CAGCGATAGCGACCTAATGTTGGCAGACTGTAGCAGCTCGAAAGCGGGGCCCTTCAAGGCCCTCAACACAGTGAGCAGGTCCCATGAAGGGACGGTAGGGGGACGAGGCGGATTCAGCCTCCTTGCACCCTTCAGGAAGCG
>NW_015556881.1:562-1065 GCF_001515605.1 Sinocyclocheilus anshuiensis | reverse complement strand
CGAGGATGCCATAATGTCCCGTTCGCTTGAGAGAGGAGATCCCGTCTCAGTGGAACAGGCCAAGGGGCCGCTATCAGTAGCTGAGTCAGCTCTGATAGCCACAGCTGGTTCATCCAAAGGGGGGCCACCAGGAGAACCCTGTGTTCTTGTTCCCTCACTCGCCTGATTACCTGTGGGATCAGAGCGATCGGAGGGAAAGCATAGAGAAGGAGGTTGTGCCAATCGTGGGCCAACGCGTCCCTGGTCTTTGAGAAATAAATTGGGCAGTGAGAGTTGTCTTCTGAGGTGAAGAGGTCTACCTCGCCGAAGATTTCCCCGATTTTCTGAACCTTTTGCGGATGGAGTGTCCACTCTCCTGAGGGGACATTGCTCCTTGATAACATGTCCGCTCCTCGGTTCAATTTGCCCGGTATATGCTCTGCCTTTAGCAAGCGCAGGTTGGGTTGAGCCCACTCTAAGAAGCGCTCCACTAGCATGAAGAGGCGCTTTGAAGAGAGGCCTCC
>NW_015556881.1:0-264 GCF_001515605.1 Sinocyclocheilus anshuiensis | reverse complement strand
GCCACGCCCTGTTCCATCCAGCGGGAGTTCTTCCAGGGGGTCAGGGCCGATACACAGGCCTGACTCACCCTGATATGCAGGCGTCCGTGACGCCATGCATGGGCTGGAACCCGTGGTTTCAACCAGCGCTGAAGGGGGCGCATACGCAGCAGACCCAACTGTAGCACTGGAGATGCTGCAGCCATGAGGCCCAGCATCCTTTGAAATGCTTTGAGAGGCCGAGCGGTACCAATCTTGAAGGAGGTCGCCAGCCTCCGTATGGCC
>NW_015556880.1:0-524 GCF_001515605.1 Sinocyclocheilus anshuiensis | reverse complement strand
AAGAAATATATGATCTTTTGTTATAATGAATGCTGTCTATCAGTTATTGTGTCATTTAAGACCTTAATGGATCTTAATCAAAACCAGTTCCTTCAGAATTAATTAATGAAGACCTTAATGGATCTTAATCAAATCCAGTTCCTTCAGAATTAATTCATTTAACTTTTATGTATCATTTATCAGGAATCCCACAGATATTTGCCAGATATTTTATATTACAAAAATGTTATTTCATTCATGTACCATGTTTATATTATTCTCCATTTTTATTCTTTTTGATGACACATGAAAATGATGTAAAATGCATGTAAAATAATCAGCAAAAACATACAAAGCAAAGTCTCAAGGATCATTATTTAAGATTAATTAATTTTTGATGTTTGTGAATGGGTTATAGGCTTCCCCCATTTAGGTGTTGCCACTGAATAAATCAAGTGAGGTTAATTTTTGGGGTGTGGGAGGCTGTTGTTAAAAATGTTTTACCTCTTCGGTGCTTTCTGTGTCCTCACCTGTTCTGATCTCTG
>NW_015556879.1:0-1760 GCF_001515605.1 Sinocyclocheilus anshuiensis | reverse complement strand
ATTTGTTGAACATAAATTAAATTAAGTTTTTTGTATTTTCTAGTTCAGGAACAGACACAGTCTCTATAGTGATGATATCTAGGTGAAAGAGTGACACAGTCTCTATAGTGTGATATCTAGGTGAAAGAGTTTCTATGTGCTGAGAATTAACTGATTTCTGTGACATGAAGCGGCTAGCAGACGGTCTGTTTAGCCAGTCTGTCTGCTTCCTAACCTGGGCTCCAGTTAGTCAAGTACAAACTCTAAGACTATGTGCCATATTTCTAGACAGAAGAGCGGCACCACCCCTGGAGAGATGAAGACCATCTCTTTTTTATGGAGGACCAAACCTGCAGAAATTAAAAGTTAATAAATGAATAAATGAATGAATGAATAAATAAATATATTAATGAATACATAGATAAATAGATAAATAAATGTGATAATAGGAAAATAAATAAATGAATAAACGACTTGATAAAATAAATATGATTAATTTTTAATAACATTCATTTTTCCCCCTTAATTTATTATTTTCTGCTTTTCTTTTTAATTTATTTTATTTTTTTATTTTATTTATTTTTCAATTTATTTTATATTTATTTATTTATGGATACATTTATTTTTATATTTATTTATTCCAATATGTATTTATTTCCAGATTTATTTATTTTTACCTTTATTTATTTCAACATTTTTTAAATTTATTTTCATATTTATTCTTACATTTCTTTGTCATGTATGATAATTAGGTGGGTTGGTCTTGCTAATAGGTCTTGCTTACCATTGGTTCATCGCTGATTGAAGCGCTTGCTCGATTATTCTGGCTTTGTAGTGACATCGGGTGGTGACAGGTTGTAGCCCTCGCGTGTGTATACTATGGCGGACGTTTCACAAATAGCTAGAGAGTTGCGCAACTTAGCGAATGAAGTCGATAACAACGCATCAAATGATTATGTGTTGTTTAGATTAGATGTGCTTATCGATGTTTTAGAAGAGCTATTTGCCGATATGGATGTCGAAGTACAGCCTGAAGTTTTAGGCTCTCTGCTAAATATTTCCCAGCACATTCAAAATCTGTGCGAGTCAGATTGTACTACGATGGGACGTCCATCGTACTTCAAGAACGTGTTCAAGAATCCATGAGACGCGTGGATCCTCAGGGTGTCCTTATGTGTCTTCAACTGAACCCCCGGAGGCGTAGAAAATACACAGTCCCTGCACCCAATAGTTTATGGCACATCGATGGTAACCATAAGTCAATAAGGTATGCTGACAACAGTAGAATATTATTTATTATTGATCATGTTCATCTGGATGTGTTTTCTATTTCAGAATGAATAGGAAATGTTTGTACAGTTGAACAAAAGAAAATTAAAGCATGAAATGTGTAATTGGAGGGATGTGTGTTCATAGTTTAATTCAATGCAGATCAAGATCACTTTATCACAGTGATTCTCAGCATTTAAATTTCATAACTACCATGTAGACCGCAAGTGTGAGTTTGTTGGGGTAAGGTTGAAAGAACTTTGTGATAAGATGGCAATCAGACCTGTCCTCTCCAGCCAAAATCCTCAATTCACTGTTCTAAAATGTATCGCTGAATGTTGTTTTTCACAAGAAGGATTTTTCTTGTGAAGCTAAATTTCCAATGACTCTTACCAAATGTTATGAGATATTAATATTCATCCAGCAAGATCATATATAAGTTATTGGATAATGTCATGTGATGCCATTGTGTGTGTGTGTGTGTGTAATGCTAGGGAACTGAGGAACGTGCT
>NW_015556878.1:1127-1611 GCF_001515605.1 Sinocyclocheilus anshuiensis | reverse complement strand
CTTCTTCTGAGGTTTAATGGTGTTTGGCAAACAAATGTCTTAGCGGCACCCGCTGGACTGGAGTGTGAAGCGTCAAGAGGAGGAAAATATTAACCTGATTCGCTGTTAAGGCAAACAGTAGAACGCCCACTAGCAACCTCATCGCCAGCCCCTCTCGACATGCAGCGACAAAAGTGTGAACGGGGCTTAAGTGAGTTTGATTCATACATTGATGGTTCGAGTTGTTAATTATGATGCAGTGAGCAGTTTAGCACCGGTTAATGATTTAATGCACGAGCACTGCTGTAGTTTATATAACAACACTCTCCAACAGCAGAATGGTACTTTTATTTCTTTTAAGTCTAATTCCTAGTCATAATAGAATTATATCTTAGTTGTACTGGCAATATACAGTTTGTGATTGCATTTTATATGTCCAGACGTGCAGTCTACCAATAACATTAGAGCGACAGCAGTAGGAACGCCCACAAGCGTCTTCACAGCA
>NW_015556878.1:641-963 GCF_001515605.1 Sinocyclocheilus anshuiensis | reverse complement strand
TCAATGAGAGGAACGTCTGTACTTCCTCAACAGACCACGAAACTTTTTGGTTGTTAAAAAAAGGTGTGCTCGTTCAAAACAGTTGCGTTCGATCCTTCGCTGGCTGTGCTGATTAAATCTAGCGGTTCTTTTGTGTTTGTGTCTCAAGTTCAGTGATGCAGGTAGTGACAATTCTCTCCGGCCAATCCGTGATCAGCTGAGTTTACACGTCACGTTTTGGTAACGGTACGGTTCACTTGGAACCCCAACCGAGGGGGTACTAAAAAAAGTACCAGGTACTGTACCCAGTGGAAAACCCCCCAAAAGTGAACCGTACCGAGCC
>NW_015556878.1:0-153 GCF_001515605.1 Sinocyclocheilus anshuiensis | reverse complement strand
CATTCGTAAGGCAGACGTAAGTGCCGTTATGTACTGAAGCTTTGGAAACAAAACCAACAGTTCAAAAACATAAATAAAAAATGTAAGAGAGCCTTGCTACGCATTTTACCGTCTTCTCCTGCGCCATCGTTACTAAGCAACGGGGTAAACAGC
>NW_015556877.1:949-1456 GCF_001515605.1 Sinocyclocheilus anshuiensis | reverse complement strand
TCACAGTGATTGCAGACGTGGTTCTGACTGAGCTGAAAAGAGCTCGTGAGAGGCGGGACGTTTCTGGTTAGCGTATATGTAGTCAGTGAGTGTGTATGCTGTTAAGATCTTTGCTGTTGAAATGTGTGTTATAGTGGTGTGGTGTAAACACAACAGTAAACTAGTACCCGTTTAGTGCTATAGAACTAGTATTAGTAGCACTTGCATGTTAAATAGTGTTGGTAAAGTACTTGAAATAGTATATAGTTTGACAACAGTGGTGGTGTAGTACGAGCATCAACACAGTGGTATGGCACTACTATCCGTGTACTAGTGCTAGTATGAGTACAGTACTAGTGTAACTGGAGTCTTATGACACTCGTAAGGTTATAATAGTATCAGTATTGGTATACAATGAGTATCAGTATAGCAGTAATACTATTAGTACAGTAGTATCAGTAAATGTATATGGTGCAAGTAATGGCACAGTACAAGTATGAATAGAGTGGTACTAGTATTTTTAATGTA
>NW_015556877.1:0-904 GCF_001515605.1 Sinocyclocheilus anshuiensis | reverse complement strand
AAATCGCAATATTGGTAAAAAAAAATAAAAAATATCGCAATTAAGATTATTTCCCAAAATCATTCAGCCCTAAGTGGTATGGTACAACTAATGGTAAAACATTTCAGGTAAATAATTAATTACATTTATAAAATTTGAAAATGAAAGTTGTGGTATCCTTACTGCAATAGTTGTTGGAGTGCAATTCACATAATGGCCACAAGAGGGGACTATGTTATTATATTATTGGGCTGTTTTCTGTTAGAGGTTACTCTTCCGAGTGAGTGCTAAACCGGTACATTCTGTCGCCGCTCTGAGATTAAAAAGTTCCGTTTTTGGGGATACATGTCTTTTGTGTTTAATTGGCACGACACCACATATTTTTGGCGACGAGGATCAATGGATATTGATGACTGGACAGTTGTAGATGACAGAAGACTGCTGTGAGGTGAAAGTTTCGGCGGATGTCGTTCTAAAAACTTGAGGTGAGGAAAAATATATGGCAAATGGCAACTATAGGAACGTTGTCAGCTTTTGATGCAAAGAGTCAATCCTGGGAGGAATATTGTGAGATTCTCGAGCAGTTTTTTGAGATAAATGGAATAGATGATGGGGACAGACAGAGAGCCATTCTGATTAGTGTCGTTGGTGCGCCAACGTACACCCAGTCAGCAGATTTCCTCTGGCGCGGATCTGGCCCATATCAACAGCTAAAGTGTGGCCCAGATTAGTTTGTGTTCGCCGGCCCAAAACTGGTCCACATCTTTTTAGCCAGAACTGAACCTAAACAGTGCCATAACCCAACCCAGAGTGAGCCAAATAATAAAAACAGATGTGGCTGATATATGGACCTTTTATGGTATTCTTATATGGCTGAGTCCTGTAAAGGGCTGACGGCCCTTATGTGGCCCACATGTGGCTGATA
>NW_015556876.1:0-1752 GCF_001515605.1 Sinocyclocheilus anshuiensis | reverse complement strand
TGTGTGTTACCATGATGGTGTTTAGTGTTTGTTTGAATGACACTGCGCATATACATATATATATATATATATATATATATATATAGACATACATACATATAGACATACATATATATATATATATATATATGTGTTATTATTTAAAAGCTGCTTGTGATGGGCTTTGGTTCATCATGTGACTTTCTCATCACCACCTGCATTTGCAAAACAGATATTAACACTTCAATATGTTGGTATATTAACATTATATCAGTTAATGAAATTACGGTATTTAACTGTAAATTTAAGTTAAAACCGTAAAACCTAAAATATTGCTACCGTATTTTTTACGGTAAAATTCCGGCAACCACCGTAAATTTTACGGAATTTTTTTTACAGTGAGTGTTTTACAAAATAACCAAGGCACTTCAACAAAAACCCTTTATTATTATTATTATTATTATTATTATTATATATTTATTAACACAGTGATCAAAATTAGAGACAAGCAATGATTATAGCACAAAGAAAGATTACAACTAAAATGACTTCAGCACATCTGGGGCCGCAGGACATCACTATTTCCATTTCAGTCGGTCACTACGAGTCACGTCGTGACCAACGAATCTCACTTAGAGAGACCAATCTACTTTGAGTGTAAACGAAACAAGCCAATGGACATTGGCATGAGATGATTGCATCCAGCTGCCGCTGATCACAGCATGAGCATAAAAAGGCAGCAGGTGCAACGCATACCAGCTTTTTGCTTCGGAGCGGAGCGATAACATTGTTCTGCTCCTGCCAATATCTTCATTTGTGACGACGAGTTCAACGCGCTCTAGGGAGCTTTTTGTGTTGGCGGACGGCGCTTCAGCGGTGGTCGTTCCTGTGTCGAGTGGGTTGCGCACTTCAGGCTGCACTACCCCGTTGTGCTGCAAGCGGCCATCTCCCCTGTGCGTCTCAGCACATAAAAGAGCATTTCCCTGAAAGAGCTTAAACGGGTGTGTCTTTTTAAAGACGACGGATCGTCTTTTTAAAGATGCCGTTTCACCCGTGCATTTCTGGATGCGGTCGTTACCTGGCACCGGGTGATGGTCATGATCACTGCCTCACGTGTCTGGGCATTAAACATACGGAGGTGGCGTTCGTGGATGAGTCATGTTCCCATTGCGGGAAGATGACCATCTCGGAGCTGGGGACCAGGCTCCATTACCTCCAGGGGAGCGGAGCTCCGTTGCCTCTGCCGCGATCTAGTGTTCGTCCTGGCGGCAGCCAGGCGTGGACTACTTTGGGCAGTAGCATGGGCCCCTGCCCCTGCCCATGCTCCCGCGCCGCATCCACAGCAGCCTCCAGCAAGCAGTGCCATGGAGCTGGGCGTAGCCAAGGCCGCCCCACCCGTCCAAGCCCCCATCAAACCTGGCGGTGAGCAAGAGTAGGGTTGGGTATCGTTTGGGTTTTTTCCGATACCGGTGCAAAATCGATACTTTTAAAACGGTTCCGGTGCCTAAATGGTGCCTTAACCGACCATCTCTCCTCTAGCGCTTCGCAACCAGTCGAGCCTCCAAAGGAACACGCTGGGCCCTCTTCGAAGAGCGTACCAGCGGTATCCTTCGGTGGTCCTCTCGAGGACCGGATGTCGATCACTGCATCGGAGGGAGAGCTCTCTGGAGAGGAAGATTTGGCTGCGCTGCCACCCTCCGGGATTGTGGCAAGGCCTGAATTGGATCCAGACATTTACATTACATTTACATTTAGTCATTTAGCAGACGCTTT
>NW_015556875.1:0-592 GCF_001515605.1 Sinocyclocheilus anshuiensis | reverse complement strand
TGGATTCATTGTGGAGAAAAGAACTCTGTATGTGCCTTCAAGACTTTCTGGACCGACAGTACCTCTGTACTGAAATATATCAGAAACTAAGTTTCTAGGTATCGAATTTTCGTTGCCAACAGAGTTGAAGTTTCTAGGTATCGAATTTTCCTTGCCAACAGAGTTTCAGAAATTCTCAAGGTGTCTCGATCATCACAATGGAGGTACGTGATTACTGCAGTAAATCCAGCAGACATAGCTTCCAGAGGGATGAAAGTGGAATCATCTCTGAAGAACAAGAGTTGGGTGTTCGGACCACAGTTTCTTCTTTTACCTGAAAAGGAGTGGCCAGTCAATCCTACTGACCTGGGAGAATGTTCACAAGATGATCCGGAGGTAAAAGGTGTCATTGTCAATACTGTACAATTAAAAGGGGATATGAATGTTATGACACACTTTATCCAATATTTCTCCTCTTGGATCCGGTTAAAGAGGTCAGTAGCTTGGATTCTCAGATTTAAGAAATTAATCCGAAATCTTAGAAGAGGAAATCATTGAAAATGGCTTTAACATTCTGGCATGGATGAAAACCAACAAAGACAACAACTGAAAG
>NW_015556874.1:0-807 GCF_001515605.1 Sinocyclocheilus anshuiensis | reverse complement strand
TAAGTGCAAGTGTCTAATAAAGCCACATACCAACTCTGACGACGCCGTGTTAATTATTTTTTTAAAAACGCTTTCCTTTTCTATTCGTTTTATATTTCAGTGCTTAGTAATGTGCATACCTCTCTCTTCCCCATTACACAGCTATTAAAATACTTCAGTTTTGGTTTTTAAATTTAAAAGTGGTAATTTTTTCTTTTTGTTTCTTTATAAAGTTAATTTAGAAATATGTTTGGAATATTTTATGTTTGTTAAATTCAAGTTTTTGTTTTTTAAAGGAACGACCAAGCGGCAGCAGCAGTGAGTTGAGCATTATGCTTGATCAATTTAGCCTTCTCAAACCAACACGACTTGCCTAAAATAAACAGGTATAAAACACTTCATGCATTTCACAGTAATAAACAGACATAAAACACTTCATGCATTTCACAGTATTAATTTAAACATTTAACCTAGATAAATGAGCGCTGTTAGGCGCATATCCAATCGTTTGGATATAAAACTAAAGCGGGCTTTGCAGGACATGAAGTCGCCACTTGCATTCTTTTTAATAACAGTGGAAACTAAAAAATACGCCGTCATTTTTGCTCATAAAGGTAAGAGTATGCATCATTCGGAACTGCAAAGGGTCTACTTGTATTTGTGTGCTCTACTTGTAATTTGTGTGCACTCACAATATCAACAAAATATTTTAAAGATTTAAAAAAGAAAACAAACAGGATGCGCTTTCTGTCCTCTCGGTCTTGCGCAGGAGCGCTTCACCGGCATGATAAATACATCTATAGAATGCTTTAAATTACTATTTTAAAA
>NW_015556873.1:0-1561 GCF_001515605.1 Sinocyclocheilus anshuiensis | reverse complement strand
GGGGCCGGGGCTCTGGCTCTTCTTAGTTTGCGGAGGAAGTAGAGCTGTGTCTGTGCTTTCTTGGCCAGTGCTGTGGTGTTGTCAGCCCAGGAGAGATCATCTGTGATGTGCACACCCAGGAACTTGGTGCTGCTCACCCTCTCCACAATGGACACCGAATCATTATAATCATTATATATGGCTTCTTCTTATCAAGATCTTAGTCTATATGCTGTGTTCTGTTAATGCGTGAAGTCAACAACAATCTCCTTCGTCTTCTCCACATTCAGAGAGAGATTGTTGTCACTGCACCACCCGGCCAGGCGGCTCACCTCACTCCTGTAGTTTGTATCATCTCTGTTGCTAATGAGACCCACTACAGTCGTGTCATCCGCAAACTTAATGAAGAGGTTGGAGTTGAGTGACGGTGTGCAGTCGTGGCTCAGCACATTTCAATCTCTCTCTTCATCTCTTCTATTTTTCCATCATATTCAGCTTTTTGCTGTTTTTCCTCTGCTGATCGTTTCTGGTTTTCAATCTCTCTTTTATTCTGTTCTGTTTTGTGTTTTTCATCAAATTTTTTCATCATTTTTTCCTCTTTTTGTCTGAACTCATTCTCTCTTTGTTTTCTTTCCTCATCTGCTTTTATTTTCTCTTCTTCCAGTCTTTTCTTGAGCTCTTCCATTTCTGTCTCGTATTTGGCTCTCAGTTTCTCATTTTGAGCCTGTATTTCTCTCTCTCTCTCTTTCATTATTTCCTCCATTCTCTTCTTAATGGATGTAGTGAATCAGCTCATGGGGAAATATTAATAATTAATCATAACTAGTTATAATTAATTATAAATATTTAGATCCGCTGTAGATATTTACTTGACCTCTCAGGGTCAACTGTCTGTCAATTCTAAGAACGTTCATTTCCTGATTAAGGTAAATAACTTTCTTACTGTACAGTTCTACAGAGAGCTTGTAGCATAAATCGGCATGATTAAGGGACTCCGGTTATGAGCAAACAATGAACAACGTCAAGTGTGATACAAGTAAGGCTTTATTAACTACATACACACTTAAACTAGTCCAACATACTACATAAACACTTAAATTGGTCTAACATAAACACTTAAATTGGTCTAACATACACATACACACACACACACAGTTTGTATAGGAAAGGGTTAGAGAAAAGAGTAAAGAGAAATAAGGAATGAAGTTATGGAACCATTTGCATATTCAGCAGATTTACACCTGAGGGAAACATCAGATTCTTAGTTCAAACACACCTTTGTAAAAAGGTGCAAATGATACCTAATGTGTGAAAAGGCGCAAATGATACCTAATGTATCAATTAATAAGACTAAGTTTGATACTTGCATGTCTCGTCTGTCTGAAAGAGATTCCTGAATGCAATCTTAAGGCCCAAGATCTTTGCTGAAGTTGGTTGATGAAAAGAACCAGTTTGAGTCAGAGGATTTTGGTGAATGGAAAGTCAAGGCCGAAAAGGCCTGGCACAAAGCCTTGGTATCCTGAAGCGTTTTCTCACATCTTCATCTCAGCATCTGACCGAACCACCGACTCTGCGGGTCACA
>NW_015556872.1:1444-1698 GCF_001515605.1 Sinocyclocheilus anshuiensis | reverse complement strand
AAAAATCGTGAATCGAATCGTGAAATCAAAATCGTGAATCGAATAAAATCGTGAGATGAGATGAGATGAGTGATTCGTTACATCCCTACTGCTGACAGCTTGCTCCCCCCCCCACAAACAATATGTGTTGTGAAATGTGTTATACAAATAAATATAAATTAAACTGAATGAGCCATTGCATTGTTGGTTACTGTACCATGTTGTCTCCGAGGGTGTGTTGAAAGTTTCACAGGGTGCTTATACCCAGTGTGTTT
>NW_015556872.1:0-1176 GCF_001515605.1 Sinocyclocheilus anshuiensis | reverse complement strand
ATTTTCAGACATTTTTACTGTAGCATTTTGAAGATATGGATCCATATGTTTGGCATTATATGACAATACGGTAACAGGAGAAAAGTGCATTATTGGCCAATATATCTCTGCTGCCTTTGAGGGTGCGTTAAAAGTTCGACTGAGGTCATATTACCAGTGCACTTGACTGAAACCACACACAATGTCAGAAATTTTTACTGTAGCATGTTTAAGTTATGGACCCATAAACTTGGCTGATATGACAATACAGTAACTGGAGAACATTGCATTATTGGCCCAATTGGAGGCACTATATCTGAGCTGCCTTTGAGGGTGCGTTAAAAGTTCCACAGAGGTCATATTCCCAGTGCACTTGACTGTAACTACAGACATTTTCAGACATTTTTACTGTAGCATTTTTAAGTTATGGACCTACAAACTTGGCTGATATGACAATACAGTAACTCATGTTTATGTACCATTTAGAAGATGGACCTATAAATATGACATATGTGACTATACAGCTGAATAGGCCATTGCACTGATTGCCCAGTTGGAGGCACAAAATCTCAGCTATCCTTGAGGGTGCGTTAAAAGTTTCATTAGAGGCTTTAATGTCTGAAAAGATGCAGACATTTTTACGGTACCATTTTGAAGTTATGGACCTATAAATTTGACATA
Source organism: Sinocyclocheilus anshuiensis (assembly GCF_001515605.1). Classification (NCBI taxonomy): domain Eukaryota; kingdom Metazoa; phylum Chordata; class Actinopteri; order Cypriniformes; family Cyprinidae; genus Sinocyclocheilus; species Sinocyclocheilus anshuiensis. Next base: position 516 of record NW_015556872.1, on the reverse strand, counting down.
CAGTATATGACAATATAGACTTGAGCTATTGCATTCATGGCCCTATTGGGGCGTTATATCTCAGCTGTCCTTGAGGGTGCGTTGAATGTTTCACTAGGGTCTTATTCCCAGGGCACTTGACTGTCACCATGCAAAGTTTCAGACATTTTTACTGCAGCATTTTTAAGTTATGGACACATAAATTAGGCTGATATGACAATATAGTAACTGGAGAACATTGCATCATTGGCCCAATTGGTGGCGCTATATCTCAGCTGCCTTTGAGGGTGCGTTAAAAGTTCCACAGAGGTCATATTCCCAGTGCACTTGACTGTAACTACACACATTTTCAGACATTTTTACTATAGCATTTTTAAGTTATGGACCCTGAATACCCTGAAAGATCATGAATACAAAGCAAAAGACATGAACACCAACACAACCCAAAACAAACCCTGACAGTTATGGACACATAAGTTAAAGCGCTAATTGTCGGAGATTTTAACATTCACGTTGATAATTCAAATGATGCATTAG
>NW_015556871.1:0-916 GCF_001515605.1 Sinocyclocheilus anshuiensis | reverse complement strand
CTGACAGTAAGCTGAACATATACTTGTTTAATTAGTGACACTTATCCTACATTTTAAAATCTTTATTTGAATGTGGCAATTACTCAGATGTTGTATTTGATAAAAATGTGATTTTGCTCAAAATTATGCATTTTTATGAAACCTACCTATTAGGGATGGCTCGATACCACAATTTTGACTTCGGTACGATACTAGGATCTAATACCTCGGTATCGATACTAAATCGATACCATAGGTGACAAATAACCAGCCTCAAAATATAAGTGAATTGAAAACAATTTTATTAAACGCACTGCTTGGAACTCTGCATGAAAAATTGTGCAAACAAAAAAAAAAAAAAAAAAAAACCTACATTGAACATAGGTCAGATTTTGATTTTGAAGAAAAAAAACTGAAGAGATCAAATTAAAGTAGGATCATCTCTTCATATCTTTTCAGTCTTTATCACATGGTGCAAACAAAATGTATCAGAATGTAACAAAAAAAACCTACAGAGTAGAGTTTACAGGTTAAATGTTGATTTTAGGGGGGGGGGACTGAATAAAATGGGTTCACATCTTCATATATTTTCAGTCTCTATTTTTTTGCTAGCTCCTTTGTTAGCTGCAGATTTTTGGACAGGAAAACTAATGTGTCAATGCTGTCACTTGATAGTCTGGACCTTAGTGGGCTACAGATCAGGCCTGATGTACTGAAAACTCTCTCAGAGGCTGAGCTTGATGCTGGAATGCAAAGGTAATATTTGGCAAATGTTGAAAGAATGGGGAGGCTTGATTCATGCCTTTTCCACCGAGAAAGTGGGTTTTCTGTGGCACTGGTCTCTTCCATGGTCTTGTATGTGTGGAATAGGGCTGCACGATAAATCGCATGCGATATTTAAAGGGGTCATATGATGCGATTTAAATTTTTCCTTTCT
>NW_015556870.1:0-810 GCF_001515605.1 Sinocyclocheilus anshuiensis | reverse complement strand
GTTAAACAAAGTTTAGTTTTCTTGTACGTGATGTTTAAATCTTTATCCAATTTTGTAGGAATTACTGTAATTTCTGCACCTATATCAAAGCAAAAAGTCAATCTCTTTCTCTTGTATGCTACCTTTCACAAAAAATATTTTGTCATTGTGATGGATTACAGGGGAAATTAAGCACTCACAGCCCTAACGGTTAACACCTGAGCAAGCTGCTCCAACAGTTCGGTGAAGTGGGGAGCGGCTGCTTCAGAGTAGTAAGTAGACTGAGTAGGAGCTGAGTAAAGCTGTTAATTTCTCCTAATGTCTTCTTGCTTTTCCTACACTCTTTTATCCAGTGTCCAGGTTTACCACAGTAATGACAACTGCCCTCCCTCTTAGGACTTTTACGTTTCTGTCGGTTCTCTGTGTTGACCTGAAAGGATACTGCTGCAATCTTTACTCTGGCTTTAACATCAGAGTCTCTTTCCCATGTAGCTAACCTGTCCAAGTTGTTTTGCAAACTTCCAGTTGACCATGTTAGATCTAAGAAGGGCAAAGCAGATCTGTGCTCTGATAAAAGGCCATCAAACCATGCTCGAACTAGTGGTCCTTTATGATCCAGTACCTTCTCTGGAGTGTCAGCTATTCCACTGTATGCTGCAGCTGCCTGACAAAACCTTTCAGTGTATTCACTCACAGTTTCTTCTTTCCTTTGCACACAGTTAGTGATTCTGGACCAGTCTATTTTGGGTCCCATGATATTGTTTAGAATTTTCAAAACACCTTCTTTCAAATCGCCTTTACTGGCATGTTGTAGTTCAGAAGTAACAGCAG
>NW_015556869.1:0-783 GCF_001515605.1 Sinocyclocheilus anshuiensis | reverse complement strand
AGACGTCTAATCATAGCCCAAGAATAGACTAGTCATCAATTAGATTACTAATAAACGACTACATATATACGTCTAATAGACGGTGAATATAGGCTAAAACAAGGCTAAATTTGGGCTGTCCGTGAAAATTTAATAGACGTCTAATCATAGCCCAAGAATAGACTAGTCATCAATTAGACCGCTATTAAACGACTACATATATACGTCTAATAGACAACAAAATGGCAATCCATCCAAAACAAACTAAATATACAGCTTTTATTAAGAAAAATAACATTTTTAACAACTTGGACAACTTAAGACAATACAAAAGAATGAATGACAAAATAAAATGTTATAAACACAATACACTTAAATATAAATATTATGATAAAAAAATCTGGAATTTTTTAAAAATACAAAAGAATTAAATGACAAAATAAAAGTTTATAAATACAATACACTTAAATATAAATATTATGATAAAAAATCTGGAATTTAACAACTTAAGATAATAAAAATGACTAAATAAAATATTTTAAATAACTTAAGAAACTTTGATATTTAAAAGAAAAAAAAATCTAATACAAATCAAGAGCATGTTATCACACTTAACATTAAAACATTACGGATAAATGACAACATAAAAAAATATTAACCCTTTTGTTGGTTTACTTTTAACAAATAAAACAACCAACAGTGAACTTAAAGGAAATGATTAATTATTGTTTTTTTTCTTGTTTAAAATGCTTCCCAACCGCATTCCTCAAGTCCAACTCTGTTGCTGCCGGGAAGTTGGTCATC
>NW_015556868.1:0-524 GCF_001515605.1 Sinocyclocheilus anshuiensis | reverse complement strand
GCATGGCAGTGTCGTGTTGATCGTAGGTGAGGGTAGCTGTACGCGTTGGGGTGTCGACTAGCCCTGGGTTTCTGACGATTTCAGCTTGTGTTGCCTCAGTTGAGTTGGCGACGGCTTTTCTCAACGATTTACGACAAAAAAAAATTTTGCGAAAGGAGTCAATCCTAGTTTCGGGATCTGGATTTAAAGTTGAGTTAAGGGAGTTACCTGATGAGGGGACTAGAGGGAAAGGAAATTATAGTGAGAGAGAGAAAGAGAAAGAGGAAATAAAAAAAAAAAATATATAGCTATAAAGAAAGGAAAGAGAAAAAAAAAGTAAAAATATATAGCTATAAACGGAAAACACAAAGAGACACAAGTACACTGAATTAGGTTAGACAGCAAACGAGTGTCACATGTGTGGAGTATCTCCTCTCTACTAGAGGTTGGTCCTAGCAGTGCAGCGGAGGAGAGCGTGTAGGTGTTGTGTTTAAGAAGGCTAGCTATATGTCTTTCTAGAATGACATAAGTTATGTTAGTGTGGT
>NW_015556867.1:1877-3850 GCF_001515605.1 Sinocyclocheilus anshuiensis | reverse complement strand
ATTGTCTCTGTGTGCTGCTCACAATTCAGAGTCACTGAATGTTGAATCTTGCTAAATTACTGCAAAATTACTGCTAGTACTGCATAATCTTTCCTTGAATTGATAAATGATTATATTGTCTGCTCGGTGGACGGACAGATCAAATAATTGTAATATTGATTCTGCTACAGTTAATTCTAAGATCTAATCCAAATATTTATTATTAATTATAACCAGTTATAATTAATTAAATATTTCCCTTTTGAGATAATTTGCTACACAATACAAACACTCAAACACTCACATCATTTAAGATGTCAATAGAAAATGCACTGAATGTGAGACCAAACGCAAAGTAGATCTCAGAGTGAAATGCTAGTTTGATTTATGATTCTGGTACAATCAAAGCTATAAAAATATTTCAAACTTACCAACCAGAAGCCAAAAGCACAAACAGCAAAAAACAAACAAGCAAAACATTTTCTTCAGCAGCTCAGAAAAGGAGAAATGTATTAAAGTCCTATAGAGAACTCTGTAGTTACTTGAGATGAAAACTTTTCCTGTTTGTGTTAGTATGTGTCTGTTGTGGGTTGTACTTCTAGTCAGCTGTTTTTTTCTAAACCACAGTCTCTCATGTTTTCATAGAGCTACATGACATCACGTTAATGATAATGACCTGTCTCACTCTTGTAATGACTAAATTAATTTATTAATCTAGTCTAGAGACAAATACTATAGCTTATTTGTCTGTTTTCAAACAAAAAAAGATTGCAAGGCAATATTTTAAAGAAAGAAAGGGAACTCTGAATGGGAACTTCATTTACTTCTATAAATTTCAGCATAACTTTGTGACAGAATTTAATCTAATCTGCAGTCACAACAACAAATAAATACATGCTCAAATCAAACTCTAAAAAGTTTTAATGATTTTACTGAACACATTGTTTACAGTACATTATAGAAAAAAGTATAATGACCTAAAAGTTAACTGGAGTCAGGAGTTTAAAAAAGCTGGAAATAATTTCTAGAACTTGGTTTTAAAACCTTGATGTTGATCAGTCCACTGTAATGCTTTGTCTATACATGGAGAAAGTTCAGCTCTGCTGATGTTCTTGTGCTGAAATAGTGGCAAATGCTCAATGTTAAGCTAAAGTGTCAGTGAAAGACTGGTTATTTCTAAACAAAATCAACATGGGATGACACCACAAAAGAAGCCAGTCAAACCAAACATTTTTCAGACACCAGATATAATTTTTGATATTTTTTACTAGTGGGTGCAGGACACTATAGTTCATTTATGTAAGTGAGGATAGCAAAATAAAGTAAACCGTGACATTATACCCAACAATTCTTCATGCAGTGGACTACCAGTAAAACTGATAAAAATTAGGGACCAAAAATTTTATTTGACACTTTGACCTTACCATGTTTTGTTATACCTTTCTATCAAAGTTATCTGACATTATCAAGATGAATTTGTTCTGACACCGTTTAACTCTGAGTTCTTGTCATATTTTATTACCATTTTACATACCTTTCTATCAAAATTATCTAACATTATCAAGATGAATTTGTTCTGACACAGTTTAACTCTGAGTTCTTTTCATATTTTATTACCATTTTCTAAACTATAGTGTATAAACTGTGACAATGTGAGAAATGTTGAAGGTGTTTGAATACATTTTGGTTTGACTGTATATGAAGTGAAGTGAAGTGACATGTGGCCAAGTATGGTTGCCCATACAAGGAATTAGTGCTCTGCATTTAACCCATCCTTAGTGCACACACACAGCAATGAACACACACCGTGAACACACACCCGGAGCAGTGGGCAGCCATTTATGCTGCGGCGCCCGGGGAGCAGTTGGGGGTTCGGTGCCTTGCTCAAGGGCACCTGAGTCGTGGTATTGACGGTGGAGGAGAGCGCTGGTTATTCACTCCCCCCACCTACAATTCCTGCCGGACCGGAGACTCGAACTCGCAACCTTTGGGTT
>NW_015556867.1:486-1860 GCF_001515605.1 Sinocyclocheilus anshuiensis | reverse complement strand
CAAACTGACAACCTTTGGGTTACGAGTCCGACTCTCTAACCATTAGGCCATGACTTCCCCACAAATTCCATGGACAGACGAAGCACAGGAGTAATTTAACTTTTACATTTAACAGAAGAGAAGACACTATCTGAGGCTGCCCATGTATAAGAATATTGCTGAACTGAAACTACGTTTTTCAAAGAGAAATAGTGTAAGATTCCTCCTGCGTTGCAAATACAGGAAACACGAAGTTACTGCAGCCAGAGCAGAAACAACCAAATAATAATAATAATTAAAAAAGAAAAAAAAAAACACACACACAACCAAATTATAATAATAATTAAAAAAGAAAAAAAACACACACACACTGAAAATGTATCTTTTGTATGTGTTTGTCTATTGAGTGATTGACTATCGTGCAAAAGAGCATAATTTCTCAGTTATTTCTTAGTTTAATACCTCTTTAGCATTAGCACATGCTACTACTTCTTTTTGCTTCCTCAATTTCAGCAGATGTTTGTAATAATTAAACTGTCAATTGCTCTTCATTTACATAAAGACAAACATAGGCTATCTTAACTTTATCCCATCGCTGTGTACATCCTGTTGCCAAAGGTCAATGTCACTTGTGTTGTCAGAAATCCCCAACTCTCCTGAAATGAATGAGATCATGTTGCTTTGTCAGTGCATGTTGCTGGCGGTGTAAATGCTTATTTTTTTTTTTGTATTTGAGCAAACAGTGCACCGCATTCAACAGTTAACTAATTCATTTTCTGTAAAAATGCTCAAAGAATTTATGACATCATATGCAAATATAGTCTATGACTAAGAAACCATTTCAAAGAATAGAGCACAGCAGTCGGATTCCAGAAGTAAAAGCTCCATTCATTTTCCATAAGGAAATAGATTTTTAATAACTGATAAACCTTTATAGACAGACCTGTTGTGAGCTCGGAGGTTGTTAATCAGTTGTATAGGCATTTTGTTGAAGCCATCTGTGTTCATTTGAATTATTTAAAAAATAATAATAATAACCATGCTTAAAAGCAGAATTCATGTTGAAAACTACATTATTACCCATGATGCTGTACAGACAATTCCAGCAATCAGAGAGTTGCAGCAAGCAAAGAGCACCATGCTGCATTTTTTAAAATTATTTTTTTAATGGATGTCAATGGAGGAGAGGCTTAACTACACTGAATAAACAGCTTTTGTGAGGAAATAGCTTAATGAATCACAAACTGTTCGCTAATCTTCAACATGTTTTACACTAAATACTTTTGTTGGGAACTATATATAGATTTTACATTGATAATTTTATTCTTTAAAGGGGTCCTATTATGCTTTTTCACTTTTTTAATTTTAGTCAGTGTGTAGTGTGTATGTTTAGGC
>NW_015556867.1:0-111 GCF_001515605.1 Sinocyclocheilus anshuiensis | reverse complement strand
TGTGCTGTAGCGTCAAATTTTCGGCATGTCTAGAACAATTCTTACAAGTATAACACGACTTAGCTTGGTGCCGCGGACAGACGCCGAACGGCGCCGCCGGTGTGCCTACAC
>NW_015556866.1:0-578 GCF_001515605.1 Sinocyclocheilus anshuiensis | reverse complement strand
ATTTCACTTTCTGATTTTTAAATTTGATCTAATTTAAATAGACCGAAATGAATGCATAGAAATTCTTCTGGGTTTCTATTTGTAATTATACAGAGGAAATGAAACAAAAGAGTTTGAATTGTTATTAGGGATGTTCATTTCGGTTATTTTTCCTAACCGACAACCGACGCTCGTTAACCGATTGGGATGTTCATTTTGGTTATTTTTCCTAACCGACAACCGACGCTCGTTAACCAATTGTTAACCGACAAGATTATTTTAAATTAGAATTGAATTAAAAAGGACAAGTGTCTGTGACCAGTTAAAAAATACTAACATTTGTTTTCCGGGGATTCATTTTACATGCGCAAAAAGCAGCAAACAACAGAACATGAGGATTCACAAGGTCATATCATATCACATGTCACATATCACATATCATGTTATATATATATATAACGAATAAATATGCCTATACGAGAAACATATTTTTACTTAAATAATAAATTAAGAAAATGAAAGAAAAACCGTGCAACAAGTAACCTAGTATGCATAGTTTCGGTTCATTTTTGTGCTGCGCGAAAGGAAACAGACGACAG
>NW_015556865.1:350-496 GCF_001515605.1 Sinocyclocheilus anshuiensis | reverse complement strand
TTACAACACAGTAGGGCTATTGCAAACAGAAACAATACTGTACTATATTGATGTTTCCTGAATTTTTGAGTTTTGAGTGGACTTTGCTGTTCCGATGAGCATGAACGGTATATGAGTGGAGCACTCACATGGGCCGTGAGCGACTG
>NW_015556865.1:0-236 GCF_001515605.1 Sinocyclocheilus anshuiensis | reverse complement strand
GGCAGCCGAAATTTCGGTGCATCTCTAATTATTGGCGACATCAGAAATGGATATTATATAATAGATGCTTTTCTGAACATTTTAGCAATTTAAAAATATTAAAAAAGGATTTTTTACTCGGCACCCCTGCTCTCGACAGACGGCACCCCGATTGGGAAACACTGTTTTAGACGACAGATTTAAGTACAGAAGTAATTTAAAAGAAAAAGATGTAACTGGATTAATCAGAGCTCATT
>NW_015556864.1:356-559 GCF_001515605.1 Sinocyclocheilus anshuiensis | reverse complement strand
CTTTAACTCAAAATTTAAGAATGTTATTGATGATATTGCTCCTGTGAACATCAGCAAGAAGACTGGCAGACAAAAATCAGCTTGGAGAAAATCCACAGCAGTACAGAATATGAAAAGACAATGCAGAAAAGCTGAGCGGATGTGGTGGAAGACGAAACTTGAAATTCACTATAGCATCTATAAAGACAGCCTTCATGCTTTCA
>NW_015556864.1:0-130 GCF_001515605.1 Sinocyclocheilus anshuiensis | reverse complement strand
TCATTAATATCAGGAAGGCGATTAGCACATCCTCAAGTTATGCAGAGGTCAGACAGATTAAGACTAATGTTCTGACAGAGGTCAGAACCGCAATATCAAAAAGAAGATACTATGTCTATTTTTGAAGCAA
>NW_015556863.1:0-1195 GCF_001515605.1 Sinocyclocheilus anshuiensis | reverse complement strand
GTCGATTACAATTTTTAATCTAATTAATTACATGATGTTTCGATTCATTAATCGAATTAATCGCAAATTAATCGCACATCAGATTTGGCTGAGAAATTACTCCCAAAAGATCATTTAAAGTCATTGTTGTGTAAAACATCAAACAGAAATTACAAAAAGTAGCTTCAGCAATAAATATTTTGTTTGAACAAATTTATTACATATACTCTTTTGGACCATGAGGGTGAGTAAATGATAACACTATTGTCATTTTTGGGTAGGTGAACTATACCTTTAATAATTTATTTTATTAATTTCATTATTATTACTATGGAAATATGAAATTATTTCTTTAATGAAATGATACTCCAATACAATTAAAGTTATTGGTAACCAAAACAGCTTTGTTACCAACAGTCTTCAAAATACCTTATTTTATGTTCACAAAAGAAAGTAAGTCATTCAGGTTTGAGTAAATGATGACAGAATGTAAAATTTTTGGGGTGAACTATCCCTTTAATTTTTTATTATTATTATTTTTTATTTTTTTTACTATTAAATTATACTCTAAATAAAAAAAAAATTAAATGATACTCTAAATAAGAAACTACATCTGCCAGCAGGTGGCGGTAAATGTCTTTATGAGTCATTTATTCATTTGATTCAAATGGCTGATTCATTCAGGAAAGCAGGAAATGGCTCTCTTTATGAATGGGCCTTTGAATCATTGGTTCACACGATTAGTTCAAAACGCGGATTCATTCAGAAACTAAACACCAGTGCTGCTCAGAGACACACAACAATTCTGCTGTGGCTTTAAAGGTAATTATGTTCTCTGGGAAATTGAGCAAAAACATATCGTGTTTAAAATATAACACAATATCAACTTATTATTTACTGAACTGTTGTATAAATATAACACAATATCAACTTCTTATTTACTGAACTGTTGTATAAAATCACATTTAAACTCGTGATATTCGGGACAAAATCAGCACTTGTGTAATAGCCTACTGCTCTCCCTGCTTGTGTGATATCGTATGATATAAATATGAGACAAAAACACATACAGGGGCATTTTTGCACCAATATATTGAATTTTAGGGCATAACTGCATTTATGGAGTTGTTGCCTTCTGCATCATATTTGTCAACAATCAACTGTATGAAAAGTAAGATTATGTACAGGTCTGGGGGCGGGGCCAGTGCGTTAACTG
>NW_015556862.1:651-850 GCF_001515605.1 Sinocyclocheilus anshuiensis | reverse complement strand
GTATGGCGATAATACTGCATACTGCGCTATTGAGCCACTCAAAGTTACCGCAAGGGAAATTCCCTCACCGCGACAGCCCTAGCTGATGACCTGGGTGGAATCATTGCAAGGTGGGCAATTGCCTGGAGCCCTGCATTTTTTGAAGGGGCCCCCGAGTGCTGATCATTTAAAGGGGTCCTATTATGCTCTTTTACAAAGT
>NW_015556862.1:0-132 GCF_001515605.1 Sinocyclocheilus anshuiensis | reverse complement strand
TATGCGTTGTAGTCCAAACGAGTCGTTCGTTGTAGTTTTTGAAAAGTGATTTCTGCTAAATTAAATATCTCCTTTTGAATTGGGCTCCTTTGAGCTTTGTGACTTTGCAGATCTTTTTTATGCTCAAACAGC
>NW_015556861.1:0-827 GCF_001515605.1 Sinocyclocheilus anshuiensis | reverse complement strand
GAAGATATTATATCTGGAATAACAGAGATATTTTATATAAACATACATCACTTTTTTTTATATATATGGTTTGAAAATAATACTTGTCGTCACTCGATTTGGTCCAAGTAGGTATAACCAGAGCCGTAGAGAGATCTTTCTATGGCTCTGGGTATAACCATAGACATAACAGGTATAACGGCAGACCGGTCTTTATCATACACCGAGTTTCTTGACAAATTTAAAATCCCAATTAGACCCAGAGAATATGCCATTGTAATGGACGCTATACCCAGTAAGGTATTATGTCTTCTTAAAAATGAATGTAATGAAAACCCTAATCTGGATTATATAACTAATTCAATTTTTATTGGAAATATTAATATTTTAAAAAACAACATACCAAATAAATACATTAGAAATTTAGTAAATTATGTTACATATCCTCCAGCTAGATTTTTCTGGTCATCAATATTTGGAGACTTAAATTGGCGTAAGGCTTGGAGAATGGTTGATAAATTCTTTGTTAATAACAAAATAAAGGAAGTTTCGTATAAAATATTGCATAGAATTTATCCGGTGAAACATATATTGGAACGTTTTAAATTGAATATTGACTACTCCTGTGAATTTTGTAGTAAAGAAAAAGAAACTATTTTTCATTTATTTTTTCATTGCATCTATACAAAGATATTTTGGGTTGATGTTGAGAATTTCATTACAAGAAAACTTAATACAGTTGTTAAACTGGGTGGGTCGGATATAATGATATATGTTGATGATTATGGGATAGAAAAGGATACAGCGTATATTATTCAATTACTGGTTGTAATGGGGAAGTTTCATAT
>NW_015556860.1:0-1249 GCF_001515605.1 Sinocyclocheilus anshuiensis | reverse complement strand
TGTAAATGTTTGTTTAGCTTAAATATTAGTTTTAGTCGGTTACAATAGTGTCAGGCATGAAGCTTATATTTATAATAGAGCTACAGGTTTCCAGTAGATGGATGTGTGTAAGCTGCGAAATATTGACAGTAAATGTAACAAAGACGAGAGCGTTACTCAAACAGTCCTCAGCATTATCTTTTAATAAAATATTCCATTGAATGTCACTAAGACAAATTCTGTAACAGCGTTCATAAATGAATATAACACTTTGAAATTTTATGTTTCGCCACTTATGTTTTGTAGTATTTTCCCATCTAATCGTAATTGTTAGGCCTTGCGCTTTGTTTTACTAGTTTTTGCTGTCATGTTAGAGGACAATATTTCTGTGAATTTGCTTGATTTAATAAAATATCGCTTTAACCCGTCCTCTTCATTCGAGTCGTTTACGTTATATCATCCTAGTTTATATCAGATACTAGATAGTTTCTGAATAATTCTCTTCCATCTACATTCTGTTAGGTCTACTCATTTTCTTTTTATTCAATTATGTGTACTGCGTTAGACTATCCATGACTTGTTGCTTCTATCGCACTAATTCGCTTAGGATAAAGGCGTATGCAAAATCATTAAAATCCAAAAATTGAACACGGAGAAAAGAATAACAAGTAAAGTGATTCAAACTTTTATTTAACTTTTATTATGTGAAGAAAATGATCAAATTGTTATTACAAACAATAGTGATGACATTACAGGTTATCTAGCCAGAAAAGAAAATCTCTAACATGTTTTTGTGTAATATGAAATTAACTAGCATCTCAATAATTTCACATATCATGGAACCATGATGTTTTGAGATCAGCATCACACATAAATCCGTTACACACGTACACAGACACAGAACCTTGTCAATGTACATCTCATCGTTACATTCAGACATCACATCCAGAATTTTTCTGGCAGTTACACAGATTGGCTCTTTGTTGGTCATATACAAGCTCGTCAAATCGGGACATGGATTATTTTTCAGGCTTCTTACAACGTCCATTTCATTTTTGAGATTTGTTACACGCTTGGAATCCCCCGTACGATCATGATTTGGATCGGACGCATCGTCAATGATCTTACGTATAAGATCAATCATTTGCTCTCTGTAACGTTGTTTAAACATAGAGTGTACAACGTTTTTTCCAGGACACATTTTCCCCGCGACGCAGAAGTACTCCAGTTGCTCATCCGCAGCAGCGCCAGTAGTGTCAGACATCTTTTT
>NW_015556859.1:553-784 GCF_001515605.1 Sinocyclocheilus anshuiensis | reverse complement strand
CACCTGCAGCGCTTCTGCGAGCGGAGAAAAACATAATAAAGCTAGACTATTGGCCTATATATAATGATAAATAGGCCTATACGAGAAATATATTTTTACTTAATAAATTAAGAAAATGAAAGAAAAACTGCAACAAGTAGCCTAGTATGCAGAGTTTCGGTTCATTTTTGTGCTGTGCGAAAGGAAACAGACGACAGAAATGAACCGAAACTCTGCATACTAGGCTACCTG
>NW_015556859.1:0-135 GCF_001515605.1 Sinocyclocheilus anshuiensis | reverse complement strand
TGAAGTAGGCTACATAATAAATAATATTTTGGCATTCAAATACATCGCGAATACGGAAACATTTCATTTTGTGTCGAATGAGAGACGCAACTGGTTTCAGTTTCGTTTTAGCCTAAATTAATTCGTTTTGGCTTG
>NW_015556858.1:653-1480 GCF_001515605.1 Sinocyclocheilus anshuiensis | reverse complement strand
GAAGGAAACCTTGGTTCTTATCTCAGGGCCCGGTGCTGGGAGCTCTTGGTCGCTGCATATGCTAGCGACGAATGCATCTCTCACCAGTTGGGAGCAGTCATGAGTGGCCGCTCGGCCCGTGGCGCGGCCGCCATCTCACGTGGCGCATGAGTTGACTGGAGATGCTGGCTGTGTTTCTAGCTTTAACCCTCTTAGCGCCAAAGTCGCAAAATTGCGACAAGACGTCATACTTAATCAAATAGACTGTAGTTCCTAATATGGTGTAATATCTCATTTGTATTCCCTACTAGATGGCAGACATGTAGTACTTCGATTCTAGACCAAAATTCACGTTCCTATTCAAAGTGTTTGAGGAAAGAGCAGAGCAAGTGAGCTTTCGTGTCATTGATGCGGAAGCAGTTCAGTTCATAGCGTGCGGGTAAGCTGTGAGATTTGTGAGAGAAAATCACCAAATGGCTAATAAAAAGTTGTACCGTGAGGATGTGTTGCAAATGTTATTCACCGATTCTGACTCTGAAGGGGAATATTTGCCTTTTGGAAATGACGATCGGTCGTCTAATAACCGCGCTTCTCCCCGTACATCTTTGCAGCGCAATAACGATTGGTCGTCTAATGATCGCGCTTCTCCCGGTACATCTTTGCAGCGCAATGGTGCCGCCGTGTAAGGCGCGAGTGTTCACGAAGCACAAACAAGTGATCATTTTGACCCTTTGTCCAACTGGGATGGGTGTGGCAGGGCAATATCTATTATTTCCTGAATATTACTGATGAACTGATCAAAAAGTAGGCTACTGTTCACATGCGTTTTACTACTATATAGTATAGTA
>NW_015556858.1:0-628 GCF_001515605.1 Sinocyclocheilus anshuiensis | reverse complement strand
CGAGAGTGAGAGAAGGCCGGTCACTCACTGTCAAGCAGTTCCAGACTGCTGGGTCTGATGGCAGCTGTGTCCAACGTGATAACTCTTGGTCTGCTGTACATGAGACCCTTACAGTGGTGGCTTAAGACCAAGGGGTTCTCCCCGAGGGGAAACCCGCTTCGCATGCTCAAGGTCACGCGGCGGTGCCTACGTGCCTTAGACATGTGAAGGAAACCTTGGTTCTTATGTCAGGGCCTGGTGCTGGGAGCTCCTGGTTGCCGCATATGCTAGCAACGGATGCATCTTTCACCGGTTGGGAGCGGTCATGAGTGGCCGCTCGGCCCGCGGCCTGTGGAGCTGCCGCCGTCTCAGGTGGCGCATAAGTTGACTGGAGATGCTGGCCGTGTTTCTAGCTTTGAAACACTTCCTCCCAGGCCTAAGAGATCGCTATGTGTTGGTGTGCACCGACAACACAGCAGTGGTCTCTTATATATGTGGGGGCAGACATCCTGTTGAGGCAGGTGCCGAGGCCCTGGGAATAGATGCCTCACCCCAAGGGGTGAAGCAGACTTGGAGAGTATTTGGCCAGGCTCAGGTGGACTTGTTTGCGACTCAGATTATATCGCACGGTCCCCTCTGGTTCTCTCTC
>NW_015556857.1:0-814 GCF_001515605.1 Sinocyclocheilus anshuiensis | reverse complement strand
CCACGAGTTATTATGTCGTGGGCTCGTGGCCACGACAAAACTAAGCGAACCGAACATGTCAGCTCCCGGGCACCATACTCGTGGACACACGACATAATATCATGTTCCCACGAGTTATTATGTCGTTAATTAATTATTTAGGCTATTTATAGCTGTACAGTTACTGACAGTATATTCCAGTGTGTGTTTACTGTATATTCAGTTTCTTTGTTTTTTAACTTTTCTCTTCTACTGCTTCTCATCTACGGTAAGATAACTTTACAGTAGTGTAACGAAAGTTGTCTTTGCTTACAGCTTTTTGCTAAAGTGTACTGTATCTGCAGCACTCTATTTATACTGTAACAGACTAGCAAAATGATTCCTGTTTCCCAAAACGAGGTGTTTGTAACAGTGTCTTGAATTGATCTTACTAGTGTTCTGTTCCGTAGACAGGAAAATGTGTTTGTAACAGTGTTTTGAATTGATCTTACTAGTGTTCTGTTCCATAGACAGGAAAATAGTCTGTGTATTTAATAGTTTTGTGTGTCATCTGAGGCCAAAGATTAGATTCTGGCAAAAGAGAGTATGTTTTTGACTAAAATGTTTCTCTTTGACCTGAAAGTTTACAGTTTGCACAAGCTGGTGTGTACTTTTGAGATTGTGTTTATAGTTGTGATAAAATGGTTAATTGTTTCATGAATTGTGTGTTAACAATCGAGAAAAACTGTCAATATGTATTAGCCTACTACTTGTTAGAAACAAATTTGTACTATATGTTAGACAATACTGCACATATATGAGAGAGGTTTTTTTCTGTTTACCAGCTTCTGTGTGA
>NW_015556856.1:0-463 GCF_001515605.1 Sinocyclocheilus anshuiensis | reverse complement strand
ACTAAGGGAATCAGTCTCTCGAGACTGATCTCTGGTGTGCCCAGATCCGCTATCCGGTGCCTTGAAGCGTCTGCACGCCGACAGGGGACGACCGAACTAGCTGCTCTGGGGACCTCCGCAGAGGCCGCGAGCCTCTCAGTGCCGCTACGTTGCCGGGCGGTAACTGACAGATATGCTCGCTGGAGACCGCTGCGCCCTGGAACACCGGCAGGGTTGGCAGAACGATCTCCCGAGGGCACTGGGGGGAGATGGGCACCGTGTAATGCGGTGTGATCCTCTCTGCCCCAGAAGGGCCTGCCCTCGCTAGTCCTATACTGAAATAGTCAGGACCGTTTGGTCGAGGACCTCTTCGCCTGAAGGACGGTCTGCAGATCCGGCTTAGGCTTCGAGGCTCCCAACCCAGAGCGCTGCTTCTGCTTCCGGTCCCGACGTGGGGGAACACGGGCGGCAACGCTCTGTTTTT
>NW_015556855.1:983-1247 GCF_001515605.1 Sinocyclocheilus anshuiensis | reverse complement strand
TCCTACCTGTCCAATCGCTACCACTTTGTTCATTTAAATGGGGAGCCATCTCAGTTAAATCCAGTAAAGTATGGAGTGCCACAAGGATCTGTCCTAGGCCCTCTGCTATTTTCCATATACATGTTGCCCCTTGGTAATATTATTAGAAAATACGGGATTAGTTTCCATTGTTATGCTGATGATACTCAAATATATATTTCAACAAGACCAGATGAAACTTCTAAATTATCTAAGCTAACAGAGTGTGTTAAAAATGTAAGAGAC
>NW_015556855.1:0-144 GCF_001515605.1 Sinocyclocheilus anshuiensis | reverse complement strand
TTGGTTGGAACAGCAGCTACGCTAATTATGTCTCTATTTGTTTCTCTGTTTCTGCCACGGGATTGACATCATATTATGTCATCACATAGTCATATTATGACTATAAATTAATTACAACAATAAAAGAAAATTTCATCATGAACA
>NW_015556854.1:272-539 GCF_001515605.1 Sinocyclocheilus anshuiensis | reverse complement strand
TTGATTCTCACAAGGTCTGGATTGGTCCCAAGATTTTTCCCAGTGTGATCCAGGTGAGTGTTGTCGTCCACGCGGTCCATCCCAGCGGTTGTTCCTCTGTTTAGGTCGGGTACCAGCATGGGAGTCTCGTTCTCTGTTGGACGAGGGTGTGTTCCGCTCTTTGTGTGGCGGCTTGGCATGGTCTTGATGTTGGGCGCCCTCTAGAGCCAGACCTTGACTTTGAGTGTTGAAGTCAAGAACTGCTGGGGTTTTGGCGCCCTTTTCTGA
>NW_015556854.1:0-143 GCF_001515605.1 Sinocyclocheilus anshuiensis | reverse complement strand
CAAGATGGTGGCTTTCCCCAGGATGAAGGTTTCTCAGGAAGAGAGTTTTGAAGTTCAGATCGTCTTCCATGTCTGGTTCGTTGCGAGTTCCGAAGTATCTTGTCTGAGTCGGCTGTAGTAGGCTTGAGGAGATTCATGACGAC
>NW_015556853.1:0-314 GCF_001515605.1 Sinocyclocheilus anshuiensis | reverse complement strand
CTGTGGAGTGGCTGATCTTTAAATAGCCCAATCTTTGTGGCAGTCTCCGCTTACGGCAATACCGCCCTATCTGCGCCCGATCTCGTCTGATCTCTGAAGCTAAGCAGGGTCGGGGCTGGTTAGTACTTATAAGGGAGACCGCCTGGGAATAGCAGCTGCTGTAAGCTTTAGCGTTTTCTTTACTACTTATCTAATACACTGGCCTGTAGAGTGGCTGATCTTTAAATAGCCCATTCTTTGTGGCGGTCCCCGCTTACGGCCATACCACGCTGTTCTCGCCCGATCTCGTCTGATCTCGGAAGCTAAACAGGGTC
>NW_015556852.1:8890-12112 GCF_001515605.1 Sinocyclocheilus anshuiensis | reverse complement strand
GCTGAATGGACCGCGCCATTGTGCGAAAGCCAGAATACGTCCACCAGCTCTATGCCTATTGTCTCAGAGCGTATAGGCTGCTCTTAGTTTGGCCCAAAACCCAGATTACACTTTTTCCGCGCAAAGCAGATAACATCAGATCAGCGAATTACGTGGTCCGCAGCATTTCAAAAATATACTTTTACACAAGAGCACATAAGCTCACACGGTTTTTAAGTTAATTTTGCACCCGTTGCAATAACACAACAAAATATTATTTTCTTAAAGCAAAGCTTAGGGAACTAACACCCTCGCCCTGCTTTCTTGCTATTTAGAAGCATTCACACCTCGACCGACAGCCATAACATAAAAAACACATTAAAACGTAAGGCCTAAAACAGCGAACTGCAGCACTACACCGTTGAGTCGTGTTTTCAGGGGCCCGAACGCCAAAGACAAATACGCAAACAAGTAAATAAATGATCCCGGTTGATTTTAAAAGGTTACAGGCACATCAGAATTTGCTGGGCGTGTGCATATTTCCATACGGCTCATGCATTGTGCATGCGCAAATAGAACAGCAAAGTACAAAGTTCAATGAATTATGCATTTTTGCATTGTGCCGCCGTTCTGAATAAATAATAGGCTGTTGTCCATAAGACCGGCTAAAACGTGTACAAAAGATAAGAAAGGGGTAAGAAAGGAATAAAAAAAACAACAGAAGAAGGGAGAAAGTAAATAGAAAGCATGTATTTAGTGAGGCGATTTTAGCTGGAGATATTATTCTCCTGTGGGCCCAGTGGTGGCCGCTCATTGAACTGAAACGACTTTAATGATTGGGTTATGTAGTTGAAGTCAATTGGTGGTTGTCATTCTCAGAGGTTGTCCCTCCTCTCCTCCTGTCGGCTTGTGTATTATGTGTCAGTCTCTAAAACTGCGGTGGCCACACTAGTTGCCCCCGTTAGCCACGAGACAAAAGCTAAGAATTTGGCTTGTTCCACGAGTCAATCAGCTTGTTTTAAATGAGACAAACAGCCTAAAAGTGGCAGAATAATAACAAGGAAAGTGATCCACTTATGCATATAATCTAAAACACCCCCCGAAATGGCACACTTAAAGGAGCAATTCACCCAAAAATGAAAATTCTGTCATTATTTACTCACCCTCGTGGTGTTCCGACCCCTGTGACTTACTTTCTTCAGTGGAACACAAAAGAGTTGAGGCAGAATGTCCTGACTTTGAAATCTCATGTTCTAATTCAAATATACAGCATCAAGATGAGTTGTGATGATGAGGCGTGGTGTAAATAACATCAATCGATCTCGCTGTTAATTGCATCTTGAGATGCTATATTTGATTATACGCAGTGGTGGGCCGTCAGGGTGGCCCTGTAAAAAAAAAAATTGTGAATTTTTTTTTTATTATTATTATTATTTAGGTATCATTTTCATTTGTGTAATGTCCAGAGAATGGCCTATGATTAGTTTCGTTGAGGTTGAACTCGAATATCCTATATAAAAAAAGTTGCATCTGATTTGTAATGAGCATTAGTGACAGAATCATCAGCCAATCAAATTTTGACGTTCAATGACAGCACCCCCTAGGCCCTCTGGGTCTAGCGACATGCCCAGTGCTACCCCCAGCGTTTAGTTGGGAATTTCCAAGGTATGAAAGTAAAATTCAACGAAAAGAAAATGACAGACGCAGTCGCCGGCGCCTACACCAGATCTTCTTGCCGATCTACTAAAAATGCCTTTTTCACGGCGCTCTTTTGCAGACAAAAGAGGAATAACTGAGAAAGGATAAACTACATTAAACTATGGCCTAATGGTTAGAGAGTCGGACTCGTAACCTCAATGACAGCATGCCCTCTGGGTCTAGAGACATGCCCAGTGCTACCCCCAGCGTTTAGTTGGGAATTTCCAAGGTTTGAAAGTGAAATTCAACGAAAAGAAAATGACAGCCGCAGGCGCCTACACCAGATCTTGTTGCCGATCTACTAAAAATGCCCTTTTCAAGGCGCTCTTTTGCAGACAAAAGAGGAATAACTAAGAAAGGAAGACCTACACCCAAACTGAATTCGCTAACAAAGGTTCTGTGCACCATTTCAAAGATTGCAACTATGAGTGCTATGAGTCTAACAGCTAGCACCGAGCACAACAAGTTATTTGGCCATGTTTACTTTTTAATACGAGTAAAGGGACATGGAATGACAGACGCACGGACTTTATTTACAAGAGACAGGTGAGTGCTTTATTGTTTGACGAGTATTGTGTCATGCACATTGTTATGGAGGTGTACGTGGTGCGTTGATAATACTGTGGTGTGGTGTGTGGATGTCCAGCATTTGTACAGTTTTGCTGCTGTGGGCGCGTCGTCATTTTAGAGTGACGTGAATGTGCATAGTGACCCGTGTATTGGTGGATTACTTTTACTGATCCATTTAGGGAAATTTACTCTGCATTTAACCCACCCTAATCTAGCCTACTGTTGAAATTGTTGATCAGCTGTCATTGCTGTTGAGAGCCTGTGTCTGCCCATAATATGCACATTATATGCAAATGGCTGCGTTAGCTGTAACAGAGATGTGTAAGATAGATGTGTAAGGGTATGTAGTTTACAGTTGCTTACTGAAGGCCCTGACTGAAACACCACGGTATGCCACTGCATTGCATGCATGTAAACCTCTTGTTGGGGACTCCCAAAACCAGATTATAAACATTTCAAATACCATAATAGGGGCACTGTGAAGAATTATTGAAATTATAAAGAGTAAAAAGTATAGCTTTGTAGTATAATTATACAATCGAATATTCTGTTTCAAAAGCTTTACGTTTTTATTAGATAACAATCTAAAAATAATCGTTTAGCAATGAAGTGCACAACTAAATTTAGTCTCACCAGTTCTGAACAAGTTACAGGAGCAGAAACGATCTGTACACACTTATGAACTAATACATTATTGCATGCGTTTTGTGTTTAAAAGCTGCATTTTGGATATTATGAAGTCCTTACCTCGGGAGAAATACACCTCAAATATCATTTGCTTTTACAGCTTTGCCCAAAAGAACAGTGTACCGGATCTATTACAGTGTTGTGAGGAAATAGGTTTGGTTGGTTTCATTTCTCTTGGTTTTTACTTCCTGGTTTTCAGTGCGTAAAAAAATGGGCGTGTCTCAAAAATGAGAGAGATGATAAAACACACAGAGAGAGAGAGAGAGAGAGAGAGAGAGAGAGAGGGAG
>NW_015556852.1:0-3086 GCF_001515605.1 Sinocyclocheilus anshuiensis | reverse complement strand
GAGGGCAGGCTTATGATGGTGCTGCGAATATGGCAGGAAAATATTCAGGGGCACAGGCCATCATCAAAGAGAGTCAGCCACTTGCATTATATGTCCACTGTGGTCCGCACTGTGTAAATTTAATTACACAGCATGCTTGCACATCATCTCCTGTTATCCGTGACTCTTTGCAGTGGGTTCATGAAGTGGGAGGGTTGTTTCGCCAGTCTGTGAAAATGAAGTCAATTATCCAGGATATTTCAAAGTCAGAGAGTGGATCTATTACAGCCATCAGACCTTTGTGTCCTACAAGATGGACAGTGCGCACCTCTGCCATTCTTGCTGTGCTAAAACAGTATCAGCCAATGTTACTCGCTCTGGAGGAAATGGCACGTGGTCATTCAGAGTCAGCTTGCAGGGCAAATGGTTTGTTTAATAGATTTCAAAAAGGCAATGTTTTGCTTGGCCTTTTACTTCCCTTACCAAAAAGTAGTATACTTCAAGTTTATTTTATTAAGTATACTTAAGCAAAGTTCAAGTATATTTTTAAGTATACTTTATGTAGTAAGTAAACAAATATCAGTGCACTAGCAGTATATTTGTAAGTGATCTATTTCAATACTCCTTGGGACAAAATTGGCCCACTTTCTAGTATATAAAAGTATACTTTTAAGCAGTGGTGGGCCGTCAGGGCCATCAGGGCCTTCTCTGCTGGCCCTATAAAAAATACAATTGTGTGAAAAATGTTTTTATTGGTTATTTAGGTATCATTTTGATTTGTGCAATGTCCACAAAAGTGCCTATGATTAGTTTTGTTGAGGTTAAACTGGAATATCCCAGATAAAAAAGTCTGCGGCCAGCGCTACAGATAGTGCTACCCTTTTGTTGAAAGACGTCACATCTGATTTGTAATGAGCATTAGTGACAGAATCATCAGCCAATCAAATTTTGACGTTCAATGACAGCACCCCCTAGGCCCTCTGGGTCTAGCGACATGCCCAGTGCTACCCCCAGCGTTTAGTTGGGAATTTCCAAGGTATGAAAGTAAAATTCAACGAAAAGAAAATGACAGACGCAGCCTACACCACCTACACCAGATCTTCTTGCCGATCTACTAAAAATGCCTTTTTCACGGCGCTCTTTTGCAGGAATAACTGGAATAACTGAGAAAGGATAAACTACATTAAACTATGGCCTAATGGTTAGAGAGTCGGACTCGTAACCCAAAGGTTGCGGGTTCGAGTCTCGTACCGGCAGGGATTATAGTGGACTTTATTTGCAAGTGACAAGTGAGTGCTTTATTATTTGACGAGTACTGTATCATGCACATTGTTATGGAGGTGTACGTGGTGTGTTGATAATACTGTGGCGTGTTGTGTGGATGTCCAGCATTTGTACAGTTTTGCTGCTGTGGCCGCGTCGTCATTTTAGAGTGACGGGAATGTGCATAGTGGCCCGTGTATTGGTGGTGGATTACTTTTACTGATCCATGTAGGAAAATTTACTCTGCATTTAACCCACCCTAATCTAGCCTACTGTTGAAATTGTTGATCAGCTGTCATTGTTGTTGAGAGCCTGTGTGCGGCATAATATGCGCGCATCATATGCATATGGCTGCGTTAGCTGTAACAGAGATGTGTAAGACAGATGTGTAAGGGTATGTAGTTTACAGTTGCTTACTGAAGGCCCTGACTGAAAGCCCACGGTACGCTACTGATTATACGAGAACGCAAATGAGATTTGAGAGTATCCTAGCTAAGAAAAATATGTTCTATGTTCTAAAATGTGTGTGTGTGTGTGTGTGTGTGTGTAATCTTCTATAAAAACAGTTGTGCTGCCATGCTTTCTTTTTCAGGATTCTTTGATGAATAGAAAGTTCAAAAGAACAGCTTTTATTCAAAATTGAGTTGTTTGTAAAAAAAAATAAAAAAATAAAAGTCTTTTACGTTCACATTTGTTCAATTAAAGCATTCTTGATGCAATTTTTTTCTGGAATTTTCTTAAAATATTTTTTAATGACAATTACATATTTATTATGCAGTAACACTTTTAGGATTGGCTGCATAGCCGTGTAGGATGAGTGAATATTGTTATGTCATGGCCTCTCCGACCCCTGATCTAAATGTTCAAAAAATATCTAAAAATATCCAAACAATTTCAAAACAGTTTGTATCATAATGATGCCAGTTGCACATTTTTCAGAGCTCTCTTGAGCTCAAACACACTAGAATCTCAGCAGGAACAGTCGATGCAACAGATTGAGGGAGCAGACGACCAATCAGAGAGCGAGAACGACAGGAAAGGGAAGTGACAGAACAACAGAGCTCACCTGATCTTCGCTGATGTGGCATATGGCCACGTTGTGCTCTTCATGGGACGGGGCAGTGCGCACGTATTTGAGCCAGCTCCCGCCGGCCTCCAGAGCCCCGTCCAGACAGAACTTCACATTACCCATGTTGTCCATTACCTGGACACAGAGAAACACAATATAGGATGCTATCATTAAAACATATTCACAGACAGTGACACTGAACTTTAATGATAGAGATCAGAGATGTAAGATAATGTATACACTACTGGTCAAAAGTATGAAATCATTAAGATTTTTTATTACATTTTTCAGCATTACTCCAGTCACATGATCCTTCAGAAATCATTCTGATATGCTGATTTGCTGAGCAATTATAAATTATTTTTAGTGCTCTTTTTTTTTTAAAGATTTTTTGATGAATAAAAGCAGCATTTATGATTTCTGAAGGATCATGTGACACTGAAGATTGGAGTAATGATGCTAAAAACTCAGCTTTGATCACAGCAATAAATTACATTAAAAATAAAGAAATAAAAACTTTAAATAGAAAGGTTTTTTTTTTTTTTTTTGTAATAATCTACTCATCCATCCAAACCACTTTATCATCTGCACGGTTGCAGGTGGCTGTTAACTGTAATAATATTTCACAATATAACTGTATTTTTCAAATGCAGCCTTAGTGAGCATGAGACTTTTTTCAAACACATTTAAAATAAAATAAAATAAAATAAAATAAAATAAAATCAATTTTAATTTAATTTAATTTAATTTAATTTATTTTATTTTAATCAAAAAA
>NW_015556851.1:0-570 GCF_001515605.1 Sinocyclocheilus anshuiensis | reverse complement strand
AAAACAAAAACTAAACAAAAAAAGCCATGTTTGCCAGTTCACAAACACTCAAACTCCAAAACAAACAAAACTAAACAAAAATAAACTCCAAAACAAACAAAACAGCAAAAAACAAAACAAAAAAGCCATGTTTGCCAGTTCACAAAGACTCAAACTCCAAAACAAACAAAACAGCAAAAAACAAAACAAAAAAGCCATGTTTGCCAGTTCACAAAGACTCAAACTCCAGAACAAACCAAAAAAAAAGGAAAAAAAGACATGTTTGCCAGTTCACAAAGACTCAAACTCCAAAACAAACAAAACAACAAAAAACAAAACAAAAAAGCCATGTTTGCCAGTTCACAAAGACTCAAACTCCAGAACAAACCAAAAAAAAAGGAAAAAAAGACATGTTTGCCAGTTCACAAAGACTCAAACTCCAAAACAAACAAAACAACAAAAAACAAAACAAAAAAGCCATGTTTGCCAGTTCACAAAGACTCAAACTCCAAAACTAAAAAAACAAAAACTAAACAAAAAAGCCACGTTTGCCAGTTCACAAAGACTCAAACTCCAAAACAAACAAAACAA
>NW_015556850.1:0-926 GCF_001515605.1 Sinocyclocheilus anshuiensis | reverse complement strand
AAATACGTCAGTTTGGTGATGTGTTTGCTACTGATCCGCGAGATAGCTCGGTTGTAATGTTTGAAAATATACGTCAGTTTGGTGATGTGTTTGCTACTGATCCGCGAGATAACTCGGTCACTCAGTTCCTGATTATTTGCCTGTTAAATTCTTATTTTAAACTAATAAGAGCTGTGACATGTCAACGGAGAACAGAAGCTAGAGTGTGAACACAGAGGAAGGGGCAGACTGCATGTGTGAGGACCTGCAAACATATGGCGATATCAGGTAACACAATTTTTTTCAGTCAAACCAACGTAAAGTTATGTTTTGTGTCCATAATTTATGTGAGTGAGAGGTTAATCGCGATTAGCGTTAGCGCGCTGGCTAGTAGTTATGTATTTCAATGCAGCGTCCGAATGAGCTGTGTGTTTGTATTAATGTCAGCTAGTTTAAAACTCAAACTCGTGAGAAGTAAACGAGCATCGGAATAAGTACAGTAAATGAGAAAACTACAATTTACACTCGGAAACACTGGAATCTATAGGAAAGTTGAGAAATGTTTTATATTTGTTATGCTTGTGTTGATGACAGTTTCGGAGTAATTTTAATTTCACCTCTTCAAATACTGATAACTGCTAATGATAAGATATTGGTTTACATTTTTAGATCAAGCACACGTTTTTCAGGGAAAACAGGCACCCAACACAGAGACTACAGTAAGATGTTATTCAGTTTTAACCGTTTCTAGACCTCACATTGGGATTAACATCTTAAGTATGATTCTAATCATAAGTACATTTCGTTTCTATTCCTCACATTTGGATTAATATCTTAAGTATGATTCTAATCATAAGTACATTTGTAAGATATTTCCAACACTGGTGATAGAAAATGAGTAACTTTTTTGCCTGTTGTATTTCTTACTCTGAGGTGGCACAAAAAAA
>NW_015556849.1:480-1590 GCF_001515605.1 Sinocyclocheilus anshuiensis | reverse complement strand
GCAAAAATGTAAATGTATTGCAAACATTTAGCAATAGACAGCCAACCTAAAGCTGAAATGATTAAAACAAAAATGTTTAAATGGAGACTGTATGTTCAGCAGTTAATTGCAGAAAAGAATAAAAACAATGTTTGATGAATACAGGTTAATATAAATATAGTGCTTCCTTCAAAGAGCTGTTTAAATAGTAAATTAGTATTGCATGTCAGTACTGATGAGACATTTGAGCGTTCATATTGTTCAGTACCTGTATGAGCCAACCAGCACTTTCTTGCAGTCCACAATGATGAATTTCTCTTTCATCTGTCCAGTGAACTTTCTGCCCGATTTGGCACAGTATATTTGACCTTGAACGCTACGAATGGACATTCTCTGTATGAAGAGATAAAGAAGTAAACTTAAGCACATTGGCAATAAATATAAATAATTCATCCACATCTTCTTCGTTTCATGATATAACCGAACTAACAGAAATATGTCATGATGAAAAACGCGTGTTACATAGGCTATATTGAAATGACATTTATTATATTAAACCAAAAGCTAGAGTTTTAACAGTGCCTATTAAATATAAATATCAGGCCTCTAATCCCTAAACTTCTTTTGCCAGCACCAACACATTTCATGTATTGTCAGTGAAGTCAGTTAAAAGAACAGAATAACTTACAGTAAGATGAGACTTGTTTATTTTTACATTTTCACACATGTCCTGGAACAGCTGTATATTGGTGTGGTCCAGAAGGAGATAGACAGACACATTGCGCTTTCTTGTCACCTCCAGTATGTCACAGAAAATCTCCACATCGCTGAATGTGTCCATAACTATCGCCAAAACCTTTGATGAGTGGAATTTAGGGAGCAAAAGTTACATTGCAAATTGTGTTTTAGACAGCTGCACAGTCAAAAATGTCAGGCACTTTCCACAAATAGAGTACAAAATAGGACCTGCAAATTTTTTTTGTTTTTTTTCCATTTTAAACAAATAAAAGAGGTGCTTAAAGGGTTAGTTCACCCAAAAATGAAAATTAGGCTGTGTTTTACTCACCCCCGAGGCATCCTAGGTGTATATGACTTTCTTCTTTCAGACGAATCCAGTCGGAGTTATATTAA
>NW_015556849.1:0-132 GCF_001515605.1 Sinocyclocheilus anshuiensis | reverse complement strand
AGGTCAGCGCTGCGCATGCGCCGCTCAGAAGTGACGAATGCGGAAACGCAGCGGAGAGATCAGAACAAAACAACGGTCACTAATTATAAGTACAAAACGAGGATTTGTGAAGAAGAATGTCGGAGGATTTCG
>NW_015556848.1:659-852 GCF_001515605.1 Sinocyclocheilus anshuiensis | reverse complement strand
TTTGCCACTAACAGGCTTAAGCCAAACGGGCAAACTTATGAAAATGTGCTTAAAGTTAATTAAATAACTGAAGGAGAGAGGAAAGAAGGCTTAACAGTTAGACGCAGAACTTAATTGCAAATTAAATTAGAATTTCAAGTTAGAAATGGTATTTCCTGGTTAAAATTTAATGATGTTATCATTAAAATTGATG
>NW_015556848.1:0-221 GCF_001515605.1 Sinocyclocheilus anshuiensis | reverse complement strand
AATTAAAAATTTCAGAGCCCTATTGATAGTTAATGATTAAAAATTCTAATGTTGTTGTCATTAGATTATAAGAGCAATTTATAATTAAATTAATCAGTAGATATTGTTGCTATGTGAAAGCAAGAACTGAAATTAAATTTTGAAATGAAATTAAAATTCCAAATCTGTAATTAATCATGAAATGAAATTAAAATTTCAAATCCATAATTACTTAAATTCGT
>NW_015556847.1:0-750 GCF_001515605.1 Sinocyclocheilus anshuiensis | reverse complement strand
AAAAAACAATACAGAGAGGCCAGAGAGGAAGAGGCAAACCTTTTAATGGTCCTCCAGGCGTGTGCTGGGCATGTGGACAGCCCGGACATAATAAAAATGACTGTCCCACGTATCCATGGCAACAGTACCCTCAGGGTGGAAGGGGGGAGAGCTGGCAACAGCCTAACCGAGGTACTTCACAGGGCCCAGTTAACCCTTGGGGAGGTCCCAATCCAGGCTATTAGGGGTGCCCAGAGAATCCTATAGGGGAGAGTCAGCTTCCAATTTTAACAACGAAAGCTGATCAAGAGCCTATTATGCAAATTAAGATAGAAGGAAAAACCACACCCATGATGCTAGACACAGGTGCTGTCTATACCTGTTTAAATTTAAAATATGCCTCACATCTCCCCTTGTCTGGAAAATTTGCAAAGACAATAGGATTCTCGGGAAAAATGCAATTAATTCCAATGACAGCTCCAGTGTGTCTACAAACAAGAAATCAAAGTATAACAATGCCCATTCTGGTATCAAATCAGACTCCTATCAATTTGTTAGGAAGAGATGCATTATGTAAATTAGGGCTACAAATTTGGTGTTCTCCAGAAGAAATATATATCGAAGCAATAGGAACAGGAACACAAATGGTGGTTGCAGAGCCAAAAGCTAATATCTATTGGACAGGACAGATAGAACAAGATATGAGACAGACAGTCAGTAAGTGGGTAAAGTATATTGAAGCACAAATTCCTGAAGCACAGCTACCCAAAA
>NW_015556846.1:670-825 GCF_001515605.1 Sinocyclocheilus anshuiensis | reverse complement strand
CGCAGCGCCCAGCTACGTCGTGTTGTACTTGTAAGAATTGTTCTAGGCATTTGACGCTACTGATGCTACAGCACAGCAGCTCTTCTTCTTCTTGGTTTTCTCTGATGCACTAACTCTGCAGCAGCACTTCTTCTTCGTCGTCTCGTCTGATGCGC
>NW_015556846.1:0-258 GCF_001515605.1 Sinocyclocheilus anshuiensis | reverse complement strand
TGCTGTAATTGTGTGATCACTTTGCTTGTAGAAGACTATGACAGACCCAAATCATCACTGCTGCATGTACAGCCACGTTCAAACAGCAGCATTCGAATATGCAGAATACGGTTGTCCGCCCTGTATTTGAGTCCTTAACACGGTTACGTTCACACAATACAGTTATTTACGGGGGTGACAACCGCATTGTATAACCGAACTCACATTTTCAGGACTCACAACCGCATTCTCGGAAAACACGCGCTGTATGAACTGGAC
>NW_015556845.1:0-773 GCF_001515605.1 Sinocyclocheilus anshuiensis | reverse complement strand
TTCCACGATGTTTAAGGGAAATTTTATATTAAATTGTATAATTTTACAATTCTGCATTAGATGTCAGTGCAACGATGTACAAAGATATTTCACCGACCTAAATGCTTGTGTGACATTTTATGAATAAACTATGCTATCAAGAAATTTTAACAGCATGGAGCATTGTAATAGGTTATTGAGGGAACATTCTCGTATTCTGTCTAGGATGTTGGACCATTTGAGATGACATCAATTATACTTTGTCATTTAAAAGTTTCCAACAAAGAAATGGATCGACTTCTGTCAGCTTGTTGAACACACACTTTTATTTGGATAATGTACCATATGATGGCTGAAGCAGCAGCGAGCGACACTGTATTCAAGCTAATCGGGTAAACACTGTAAACCGAATTCTACAAAACCTACGAGAGAAATGCAGTGCGATAAAATAGCTTCTCTTCCCTGCAAACGATACAATGAAGAATGAATGGTTGTTTAACTTAAAGGCAAAAACAAAACAAAAGATAAGCATTTATCCTTATAGAGAATGAGAAGTAACCATGGGAACGGATAGCGTATCCTGCTAATATGGCGGCGCCTTCCCGAAATGCAATGCGGAGGGAGAAGATCGTGATGTAACTCCTCATTCTCTATATGCTCCGAGCAGTGTTAATTTAACACTCGGGAATTTACTGTGTACGACTTGTTAAGATGCAATCCGCGCAACACTTCCACTGAGAATGCGTCACTCCTCCACCGATCAAGTCAAGTGCTCATGCAAAAGGCGGCAAGTT
>NW_015556844.1:1999-4688 GCF_001515605.1 Sinocyclocheilus anshuiensis | reverse complement strand
CCTGCAATAACTAGCGTGTGCTTACACACAGTCGATGGTTATACAAAGTTTACGCCCTTCATGTGAAATGGCGGCGCCTTTCACGCTGAACAACCAAAAAGCACTCTTTAGACTCTTATCTTTATAGCGCTGACCACTCACTCGACTCGTTTGAGTGAGGTAAATTAATGTACAAAATGTACAGATTTACTGCAATTAATTCAAAATGACGTTATTGCAGATCTCGGCGGATCTAAGCACTTAGTCTATTTATACAGACAAAAACACGTGGATTTGACCACAATTCTTACTTGATCAAGATTTCACAATTCTCCCAAAAAAATTGCGTTCGGATACTCTCTGAGCACCGCGTTTTCAAGTTCACTAGTTTTAGTGAATTAAATGGCAAGAGCATTAATTAGCTAAATTAATGGTCTCAAGCCGGGAAATTTAATAGCATAGAGGAATTTGGAAGTGGAACACGCACCAACAAATCGAACTATGAAGGCCTTTTAAAAGAAAGAAATGAGGAATCCGCTCACTTCTATTCTTAATCTGTTTTAGCAGACAACATCTAAATGTTAATTATTTACTGCAGTTCACTTCTTTAAACACTCGAGTTGCACATTCAAACATTCAACACGCTGGCATGCCACAATAAAGTATCCAGTAACACAACAACTCTGTTTCTCTGTATCTGATCTATTCTTCCGGATAAAAATAGAAAAGATTCACAATAATATCTTGGTGTCATTAATTTGTTTAAGCCAAATCTTTGCCAGCTTTCTTTCTCCACCATCTGTAATAAAATTTAACTAATTTTATCTTGTAAGGGAATTAATTATTATTATTTTAGCTCAGGTTTTGAGAGGAAGACAATACTTCTTTATAAATGAAACAAGAATTTATTGGCTATTCTAGATTACATTAAACTAAGCTAAAACACACACACACACACACACACACTTACACACAAAAGGTTCAGGAAAATGAGTTAACGGAGTTTGCATGAAGTTCCCAAAGTTCTAATACTCGTTTTCCACGAGTTCTTTAAATTCAACCTGAGAAAATCACAAAGCAGAGATTTGTCTTACGTTTACTGCTTAATTAGTTTAGCACCGATTTCAGCAGATAGAAGACCTTGTTCATTACTTGCGTTTGTGACAGCTGAGAAGCTTCCTTGTTGCCTGAGGGAGTCCCGGAGCTTCGGATTGGTTGCTGAGATGACGTCTGGATGACGTCCTTTTGCGAGAGCCCTCTGTGGTGATTGGTTGGTTGCCGGGTTACGGAGAAGCCTCGAAATTCTTTTGAGAGAGTCTTTTGAAGCCTTTGAGTTCTGCAGAGTTACGAAGCTTCAAAGGAGTGGTTGAGTTCTGGATGGTCCGATCTTGTGATGGTGAGCGTGTGAGCACAAGGTGGAGTGCTATTAACATGGTGAAAAGAAGCGAGCTCGGAGTGAAAGAGCCATCTGGTTTTAAGCCAGTCGAGTTGGTCCATCCCTGAAGCGATTGTTCCAATCAGAGATCAGTTGCAGGGCGGGGCCACGCCCCGTACATTTCCTGATCAGGCATGGGTCACATGTTTCCCGTGGGGAGTATTTCTGCAAGTTTGAATAACTTCTTATAAGCAATATTATCACCAGAAAATGATGCCGGATGCCAATTTTTCATTCACACCAATGTTCGGCGAATAAAGCAAGCTTTCATTCAAACTCAAATATCAGGTAGTTTGCATACACATGAATACTTTTATCTACTAAAAGGGGTTATAAAACATTGACTAAACGTCATAGGTTACAATAAACACACTAAGCGTATATAAGACAACAAACATATTATTTGTGGATATAGTTGCCCTTTTTATACTTAAATGATTGTCTTTTGAAATTGTCTGTTGTAAGTTTTATGTCCCTTTGTCTGACCGAAGGAGAGAAAAGGGTGCGTCCCTTTTGGAATGCAGGGAGAAAAGGGGAGATGTCCTGAAGTCATGACAATGCCACGGGTGTAGATCTGCCATTCTTCTCGCTCGGACATGGTTGTGGCCACAAAGAAAGGTAACAAAACATCCACACTCTTGAACTCTGTCACCAAAGACTCAAGCCTTGCACTGGACGACACCCAGTGGCATCACGACACCAGAGTCCTCCATCAAGAGCACAGAGAACGTGACCCCCATGTCCATGACAGCTACCAGACTAACCGCTGGAAAAATTAATGGGACCAGCCACGCTTCTCAAGAAACCCAAAGATAAGAACAACTGGAAACCTAACCAAACATCCAAAGGTAATCGCCTGACTCATCTAAGAGCAACTCGTGTGGGTAAGCGACAACAAAACCCACCTCAGCACCACTCAGACATGCACAGTGCAGAACGAGCAAGTCTCTCACGGCCAACCGTTGATGAAAACTCTGAGGTATCAAAGAATATCACTTCAGTTACCAATCGCTCACCGAGAACCACATTCCTGTCTGTGCAACAGCAACCACCAAAGCACAGAAGGTCAGAAAGTCTGCCACATCCAGAAGGCATCACAAGAGGAATGCAACATAGGAGACAAAGTTTGCATCCCAGCTTCACACAGCCATGTAGGGCTGGGCGATTTTGCAAAAAAATGTAAATCTCGATTTTTCTAGAATGTTTGACCGATTCTCGATTTTTTACGATTTTTAACTAGTCAACTTGAAAATGTAACTACAACATGATTCAAGT
>NW_015556844.1:0-1949 GCF_001515605.1 Sinocyclocheilus anshuiensis | reverse complement strand
TGTACAAACTTGTCTTATACATATTATGTGTTCAGAAATAATACGAGGAAAATGCTTTTAAAAATGTTCAAAAGTCAGGGTAATTCAAATTCAAAATGACTGAATGTTAACACCAGTAGACTATCATTAACTATAAATGTTCTGTAAAAACAACAGCAGCTTTCAGCCTGTCACCATGATGCAAACATGAAATATCAGACATACAGTAGTAGTTCTTTACAGGTTTTTTATTCGATTGCGCTGCTTTTCCATAGTTTTTTCTGTGTAAACATGAATGTGTTTGACTGTTGCGCTCGCGTCTCTTGCAGTGTCTTGCATGAAATGCCATTCTAAAAACACTGTGCTCAAGTTAAAAGAAGTTCACTCCAATCTTCTTGCATGTTTTACCTATTCCACTGCCCGCATCGCATCTTTGTCAACACAAAAACACATTCTATGTGAATGGCGCTTAGCGCTATATTAATGGTCCTTCACAGAGCGCGTCACACGTGAGCGGTTAATCACGTGCGCCGACATGCGGTTGGATCATTCGTTTCTCTTTACTGTTATCACCGGCATATTGTCAAAGTGTCTAATTCTAACATTTGGTAATATTTCTATTCAAAATCGCGATTCCTCGATTTCTAAAAAATAAAATTGTGGCAAAACAATAAATTCGAATTAATCGATACAATCGGGAAAATCGCCCAGCCCTACAGCCATGCCAAACTACCTCTGATTGTCTGCTTAAGAACTTCCTGCCTTGCTGGACTGACCCCCATTAGATCAACACAGCCATGCCAAACTAGCTCCGACTGTCTGCTAAAGAACTTCCTGCCTTGCTGGACTGACCCCCATTAGATCATGGACATGCCCTCATCCAAGCCAAGGATGCAGAGAGCCAGTCTTCACTGACATACAAGAAAAGGGGGGAGACAACACAGACTGAAACAGATCTGACCACACATACACTACACCATTAACACACATTACCATTACCTACACCCAGAGGCAACCACATCTATTGATAATACATTCAACAAACATATTCATCCCACAAGTAGAATATCCTAATTTTAGCGTAACATAAAGTTGCATGCACCCACCATGAAGAAACATGCAGCTATCCTCACAATAGGTAGAACACCTGACACATAAGTTAAGGTACATGACATCCTAGCTCAACAGTAGTTGCAAGCCATGCTAGGAAAACACACAGCAGCTTTGTTTTGTTCTTCTTACCTATCCTTTTCCTTCCCCTCTTTCTTTAGTAGGTAAAACTCCTAGACACCCTGCAAGGGTCAAAGGTCTGATATTAGGATTAGCTCCATGCACGATAGGTCAATTAATTTCATTGCAAATTATGTTACTAGAAAATTAAAGGTAAACGTTTTAAATTAAGACAACCTAGAAGAACCAAACAAATGGAATCACAAAAGTTGATCGAAGAATCAATGTACAGAACCCAATTAGAACAATTTCCAGATTGAACTAAAACATACTAAATAAACTGATTCCTGCACCAGTACAGTAACTGTCATGGAGGTGTTGTCTTGTTGTTTGCTGTGTTTGTCTGCTTCTTCTGCCTTTGTTTCTCCAGCGCTCGCCGATGTCTCCAACTCAACACATCGCCGACCGAAGGGGGGATGTGTAGGTATCAGACCGACTCAGACAATTTAAGATTCGATCAGATTGGTGTCGAACAACTGTAGTGACTTAACTGTAATTTAAGTCGTTAATTCTATAAGGGAATTAATCATTAATTTTATTTCTAGCTCAGGTTTTGAAAGGACTCGGATCGGAAAATTCGAGGTCCACCTGATTAAAACTGATTTCAAATTTGTTATTTTACACTTTAAATCAAGGGTCGTCCAGCAAGCCGTGACCTCGGTATATTTTAACAAATTGAATATGTATTTTCCCCAGCCACAGGTCAATACGATTATGATAATTTGTAAGCTCTTAGAGAG
>NW_015556843.1:423-539 GCF_001515605.1 Sinocyclocheilus anshuiensis | reverse complement strand
CGAGGGCGGGCCCCCGCGTCCGCCCCCGCTCCCGCACCACATCCGTAGCAGCCTTCAGCAAAGCGGCGTCGTGGAGCCGGGCGTGGACGGGCCGCCCCGCCTGTCCAGGCACCCGG
>NW_015556843.1:0-248 GCF_001515605.1 Sinocyclocheilus anshuiensis | reverse complement strand
TTCTTTTTTCCCCGCCGTTGGCCTCACGGCCGACGGTACCCAAATTCTCGACAAAAGAGCAGTTTCCTTCATCTCTGGGTCCCAGGATGGCACGGAGAGTTGCGGACGGACTAACGCCGGACCTCACTCATCCTCCTCCTTCGCCAGACGGCAGCAGCGGGCAGTTCGAGAGCGTCAATAAAGGCCCTACTCACGCACCCTCTGCCAACCTGCCAGGGGTTTTACAGCCCTTACTTCATTGTACCCAA
>NW_015556842.1:0-828 GCF_001515605.1 Sinocyclocheilus anshuiensis | reverse complement strand
CTTTTACTCAAGTACTTGATTTGTGTACTTCGTCCACCTCTGCTTCTCACATGCTCCTCATGTCCAGTCTACCATGGTTTTTCACATACAATGGCCATCTCATTTGCTCCTCATGCCTCATTGCCTATCATGGCTTTTCACATACAATGGTCTCCACGCAACTCAGCCCGTCGGGACCTCCACATTTCTAAGCTCGTCGGGGCTTCCACACTACAGTGCCCATCGGGGCCTTTACTTTACATGGCCTATCGAGGCTTTTATATTACAAATCGCCTTTGCACAATATGGCCATTGTGACCATCAGGTAAGTCTGACTATTATTGTTTATGTCATTTGGCCTATCTTGGCCCTTCACAAAATTGGCCTGTCATGGCTTTTCTCATTACATGAACTACGCTGTCTTTGCGTTAAATGGCATAATGTGGCCCATCATGAGAGAGCTCATACAGTCATTCGTTGTAAATATTTATGCTTTTGTTAAAACGTAATGCTGTATGTTTAAGGCAAATTAAGCAAATACTGGTGGTGGTGTCTTACATATTCATAACATCTACTCTTTCACCGCCTCTTGTGGCCTTCCGTCACGGCTTTTAGTGGCTATCCTCTCTAGCCTACAAAGGCTACCCTTTGTAGCCTTTCTCTCATGGCCTATCGGGGCCTTTCTCTCTGCGGCCGGTTCAGTTCCATTTAGTCACCTTTTAGAAGCTGCAGTCTGTCACCGCCTCAATACACCGGCCACTACTGCTGTTGAACGTGGATTTCAAACATCAGCCTCAAGCTACGGGGAAGATGGTCATCCTCCGCATTTGAATCATACCTTAGACCTGA
>NW_015556841.1:694-824 GCF_001515605.1 Sinocyclocheilus anshuiensis | reverse complement strand
CAAAGAAGATGCTTACAGGAAGGGGGACAATGTCTTGTATAAACATATATCTTGCAGCCATTAGCCCAAGAAGCCCAAGACTGGTTGCCCACTGAAGCTAAGCAGGGTTGAGCCTGGTCAGTACCTGGAT
>NW_015556841.1:0-286 GCF_001515605.1 Sinocyclocheilus anshuiensis | reverse complement strand
GTTCTGGCGCACTATGGCTGCCGTCGCATCATCCAGGTGGATGCTGCACACTGGTGGTGGTTGAGGAGATTCCCCCCCTTTCATGTAAAAGCGCTTTGAGTACCCAGAAAAGCGCTATATAAATGTAACTAATTATTAATTATTATTATTATTAAACAGGCTAAATACACACTGGAAAAGGAGATCAGAGTGGCAAAGAGGAATTATTCTGAGAAAATAAGGATTCAATTCTCTTCCAGTGACTCCGCGTCAGTGTGGAAAAGTCTGAAAGAGATCACCAACTACA
>NW_015556840.1:378-545 GCF_001515605.1 Sinocyclocheilus anshuiensis | reverse complement strand
CCTTCATATTTCTTCATTAAATAACTTATAAAGTCATTTGAAAACATTGTGAGAGATGTAATTTCACAAACAGCGTGAGTGAATCACTGAGCGCACTCTCTCTCTTTCTCTCTCAAAATACACAAATGTCTTCAAATCACCACATCGCGTCTGTCTATAAGCGAGCT
>NW_015556840.1:0-133 GCF_001515605.1 Sinocyclocheilus anshuiensis | reverse complement strand
TGTTTGCAGTGCGTATGTGGTGCGTATTTTTTCCGCGCTCATGTTAACGGATTAATAAAGCGCACACACTGCACACCGTTGCTGTCTGGCAGTGTGTTCCAGGAGCGGTGCGTCTGCAGTAGTGCAGAGATCG
>NW_015556839.1:286-547 GCF_001515605.1 Sinocyclocheilus anshuiensis | reverse complement strand
TCATGTCGTTCCAAACCCGTAAGACGTTCGTTCATCTTCGGAACATGAATTAAGATATTTTTGATGAAATCCCAGAGCTGTCAGACCCTGCATAGACAGCAACACAACTGTAATGTTCCCAGGTCCAGAAAAGTAGTAAGGACATCAGTAAATCCGTCCATGTGACATCAGTGGCTCAACTTCAGTTTTGCGAAGCTACGGGAATACTTTTTGAGCTCAAAGAAAACAAAAATAACAATTTATTTCAAAGTTCTTCTACCC
>NW_015556839.1:0-138 GCF_001515605.1 Sinocyclocheilus anshuiensis | reverse complement strand
GATGTCACATGGACTATTTTAACAATGTCCTTACTACCTTTCTGGGCCTTGAACGTGGTAGTTGCATTACTGTCTATGCAGGGTGAGAAAGCTCTCGGATTTCATCAAAAAATATCTTAATTGTGTTCCGAAAATGAA
>NW_015556838.1:923-1070 GCF_001515605.1 Sinocyclocheilus anshuiensis | reverse complement strand
CGGGCCATCCTGGACTCGGGCAGTGCGGTCACTCTGGTCCAGTCGTTGATTCTCGCCCCCCGTATAAAGCCTAAAGCCTTCCTCCCCATAACCTGTGTCCACGGGGATACACGACAAGTTCCCGCTCGCAGGGTGACCATTTCGGCC
>NW_015556838.1:423-734 GCF_001515605.1 Sinocyclocheilus anshuiensis | reverse complement strand
CACGGCAGGACCTCGTCAGCGGCCCGTGCTTCTGGCCTCGGATAGCGGGAGAGAAGATGAGTCCCCCTCCCAAAATCCTAATCTCTTCTATGATGTGTTCCAACAGGTGACGGGAGGGGGCTCATTTGGGAAGGAACAACGGGAGGATGACAGGCTGAAGCATGGCTGGACCCAGGTCTGGGTCATCGAAGGCAAGGAGGTTTAGCCTGGTCCCCACCCTCTCCCGCATTTCGTCATGCAAAATGGCCTGCTCTACTGTGTCGCGCAGCGAAGGGGGGAGGAAAAATTATTGCTGGTGGTGCCACGCACAA
>NW_015556838.1:0-183 GCF_001515605.1 Sinocyclocheilus anshuiensis | reverse complement strand
CCATCATCGAGGTGCCCTTCGAGCGCATCGGGATGGGCCTTGTGGGGCCGTTGCCTAAGTCTGCCCGGGGACATGAACACATCCTGGTGATTGTCGACTATGCCACCCGGTAGCCCGAAGCAGTTCCCCTCCGAAAAACCACCGCCAAAGCCATTGCTCAGGAACTCTTCCTGCTCTCCAGCC
>NW_015556837.1:0-332 GCF_001515605.1 Sinocyclocheilus anshuiensis | reverse complement strand
TGTCCTGTCACGGCTAAGGAGGCTGTCTGTGAATCCTCGTCCTGCTCTGTCACGGCTATAGAGGCCGTTTACGAACTCCCCGCTTGTCCTGTCACGGCTATGGAGGCCGTCTGTGAACTCACTGCCTGTCCTGTCACGGCTATAGAGGCCGTTTGCGAGCTCTCTGCTCGTCCTGTCACGGCTATGGAGGCCGTCTATGAACCCTCTGCCCGTCCTGTCACAGCTATAGAGGCCGTTTGCGAACTCCCTGCTCGTTCTGTCATGGCTATAAAGGCCGTCTGCAAACTCCCTGCTCGTCCTGTCACGGTTATGGAGGCCGTTTGTGAATTCTT
>NW_015556836.1:0-752 GCF_001515605.1 Sinocyclocheilus anshuiensis | reverse complement strand
ATTTAATGTAACTAGATGTATATTACATAAAGTTTTTATTTAATTCTCCTTATTTAATTTTTCTTGATATATATATTATGTTAAGTTTTAATTTACTTCTAATTATTTAATTTTTCTATATGTATATTATGTTAAATTTGTATTTAAATTTTACCTTTATTTAATTTTTCTAGATGTACATTACATTAAGTTTTTATTAATTATACTTATTTAATTTAACTAGATGTACATTACATTAAGTTTTTATTTAATTCTACTTTTATTCAGTTTTTCTAGATGTACATTATGCTATGTTTTATTTAATTCTACTTATTTAATGTAACTAGATGTACATTACATTAAGTTTTTATTTAATTCTACTTCTTTGATTTTTCTAGATGTAATTACTTGAAGTTTTTATTTAATTCTACTTATCAAATTTTTCTAGATGCATATTACAATACAGTTTTTTT
The DNA here is from genome assembly GCF_001515605.1 of Sinocyclocheilus anshuiensis. Taxonomy (NCBI): domain Eukaryota; kingdom Metazoa; phylum Chordata; class Actinopteri; order Cypriniformes; family Cyprinidae; genus Sinocyclocheilus; species Sinocyclocheilus anshuiensis. The sequence goes on along the minus strand of NW_015556836.1, from coordinate 300 downwards.
TTATTTAATTCTACTTGTTTGATTTTTCTAGATGTAATTACATGAAGTTTTATTTAATTCTACTTATCTAATTTTTCTAGATGCATATTACAAATCAGTTTTTTATTTAATTCTACTTCTTTGATTTTTCTAGATGTAATTACGTGAAGTTTTTATTTAATTCTGCTTATTTAATTTTTCTAGATGCATATTACAATACAGTTTTTTTTTATTTAATTCTACTTGTTTGATTTTTCTAGATGTAATTACATGAAGTTTTATTTAATTCTACTTATCTAATTTTTCTAGATGCATATTACA
>NW_015556835.1:0-809 GCF_001515605.1 Sinocyclocheilus anshuiensis | reverse complement strand
ATCTAAAAGAAAGGGATATGGGGACACCTACAGGTGACTAAGGTAGCCTATCAGTGGAATCGGCCATTTTCTCCTCAGTCGCATGAAAGCCGCTGAGGACAATGGTAGGTGTAAAATCTCTCTCTGGTCGAACAGAAATAAAATGTTGTCAGAGATGATTTTATTTCTCTTTAAGGTCAAAATTGTTATTTTAAAAGTATTTTATTTCATATTTGAGTCATAAGAGATATAGAGTTGACGGACAGTTGATGTTTTATTCTGAACGGTATTTTATTTAATATTTGAGTCATAAGAGATATAGAGTTGACGGACAATTGATGTTTTATTCCGAACGCACTGTCGAGTGCATTAGGAGCACATGGTATTCGTTGTGTTTCTGTCTCTGTATTTTCTCGTTGCTTATTTTCACATGTATATTTATTTTTGACAGTTATGAGACCGGATGAGCTGTATTTCATGTCTGTTTGGTGTCATTTCATATATTCCAGGTATGATGTACTAATGTTCTTATGATGTTATATTTTCTATGTTCAGAAAACAACAGAAAAAGAAATTGAGCTCTTAATTATGGAAAAAACTGATTTATTGTTTGTTGAACTGGTAAATCAGTCGCATGAAAGCCGTAGAGGAGAATGTTATGAGACCGGATGAGCTGTATTTCATGTCTGTTTGGTGTCATTTCATATATTCCAGTAAATGCGATGAGTGAGCTCAGCCTACGTCTCCGTGTTGTCCTTTCTGGAAGGGTCGAAAGAAAGAACCATAAAAGTGGGGTTACAATGGTGCCGTGATTCCCGTTTGTGATCAAC
>NW_015556834.1:0-511 GCF_001515605.1 Sinocyclocheilus anshuiensis | reverse complement strand
TTCTGAACTTAAAAGCGAATTTATGTTGGCATTCTGGATGTAGTGAAATTGACCAGAAACCATTCGACACATCAAGGGCTGAGTAATAGCTAGCTTCTGGTAAAAGAGATGCTAACACATCAGGGGTGGAAGCCACTACAGGTGCACATGTCTGTGTACATTTGTTAAGTTCTCTGTAGTCTATGCATAATCTCCAAGAATCATCTGGTTTGCGAACAGGCCAAATTGGGGCTAAAGATGGAGAAAAGCATTGCCTAATGACACCCTGTTCTAACAGAGAATCCACAGTACGTTGTATATATGGATTTGCTTCATCTGGATAATTATACTGTCTGAGGGAGGGTGGGTCACCCCCCTGAATCTTCACTTCCATCACACTAGTATCAACTCGGCCACAATCATGTTTAGATCTAGCAAAAACACCTCTGTTTTTACTCAAAATTACTCAATTTAAATTACTCAAAAGTCAAAAGTTCTGATAGTTCTGAATCTTCCACTGATAACAAAGTAT
>NW_015556833.1:267-525 GCF_001515605.1 Sinocyclocheilus anshuiensis | reverse complement strand
TATGTAGATGTGTTTTAAATTATAGAAACAACATAGATAGGTGGAAAGCTGGTCATTCAAAAGCTAAATGCAGAAAATATGACGACGCACTGGACGTGACAAAGCGACCATTGCGAATCATTTTGACTTTGTGTCAGTACGTCATAAATAGAACAAGGCATCAGTTTAATGTCGGGTTTTGTCATGTCGCGCCACGCCGCATCCAGTGTAGACAGCGTCACTGATTATAATGGGTTCTACTGTATTTTGCCGCTCACG
>NW_015556833.1:0-141 GCF_001515605.1 Sinocyclocheilus anshuiensis | reverse complement strand
AAAAAATAAATAAATAACAGAGAGAATAATAATAATAATAATAATAACAATAATAACAGTTATTCTCTCTAGGAAATTTTTCAATGTTTCTCCCTGTAGGTTTTTTTTTTAATTAAAAAAGCATTAATTTTTCATAATGTT
>NW_015556832.1:369-584 GCF_001515605.1 Sinocyclocheilus anshuiensis | reverse complement strand
CAAAAATCATCTGTGTCGACTGCTGTGGAAAAGGGCAATATTTGATTATTATTTGATTGGGATTGCATGGGATATATTTCAAAATATATAAAAGAATCCATTGTCATATGGACAAACATAAATAAAAATAATGCAAAATACTGTTTTGCACATACACTACTGTGCAAAAGTCTTAGGCCACTAGTATTTTCATCAACAAAAAATGGTTTTAAGAC
>NW_015556832.1:0-115 GCF_001515605.1 Sinocyclocheilus anshuiensis | reverse complement strand
AACTGAGACAGACTAAATCCAGAAGAACTGTGGCAACATCTCCAAAACACTTGAAGAAACCCTGCAAAGATACCTGAAAAACTATGTGCAAGTGTACCAAGGACAAAAGCTGTTT
>NW_015556831.1:374-526 GCF_001515605.1 Sinocyclocheilus anshuiensis | reverse complement strand
CATAAATAACACCCAATTTTGTGAACTTCGGCTCGAAAGGAGTAATGGCACAATCATAGGCGGAGTTTCACTTTTATGCTTGGGGGGGCACCCACTGGCAGACGAGCCACGAGCACTTTTTTATATGTTCTACATTTCATGTATTTATATAA
>NW_015556831.1:0-192 GCF_001515605.1 Sinocyclocheilus anshuiensis | reverse complement strand
ATGACCACTATCTTTCTTTCATCTCTTCTGATAAATTTTCAGTCAAATCGTTTTCTGTGTGCTAGATCAGAGCTAGAGCCCTGCATTTCAGCCCGGGCCCGACGGGCCCCGACTTTTTTACTCCCCTCGGGCCGGGCTTCGGAACAGTTTTCACGTCATAGTTCAGACGCGGGCAGGGCCTCGGGCCTATTT
>NW_015556830.1:0-1282 GCF_001515605.1 Sinocyclocheilus anshuiensis | reverse complement strand
TAAAAGTTAGATGTTTAATATAGGCCTATGCGAATTTGCCATTGTGCTATTTTATGGCTGATGTGTTTTTAATTAATAAGCTAAAAATTAACCACAAACTACGATCGTTTTAAAGAAAGGGGAAATCCAAAACCGTTTATTTATTTCTGTTACAATGCGGGTAAAACTTATTTTCCTTATTCATATTGTTAATAAAAGTTCAAAGTTTAATATAAGTTAATTTGTCATCGTACTGTTTTATTGTATAGCCTTTTTTAATAATAATAATTACATTTACATTTAGACATTTAGCAGACACTTTTATCCAAAGCGACTTACAAATGAAAAAAAAAAAAAAAAAAAATGTAATTATAGCTGCAAGCCGCATTTAGGGACAAGCACAACAGAGGCAAAATGAGGACCTAAGCATGGCAGGGAGCATCAGACCAGCTGCAACAATAAATAATTAAAGACATTTTAATATGATTTTAGTCAAAATGGCTGAAAAATCATAAATACAATCACTAGTAGTTTAATTGCTTATCACTTTTGACCAATAGGTAGCACTGTTTCCAGATTAATGTGGTGTGGTCAGTGTGATGCATAGCCAACGTATTTTGAGCAGGGGGGGCTGAGAAATAAAAGTCTTGCGAGACACTATGATCCAAAAGCGCACCTTTTGTTAATAAAAGTTTAATTTCTTCGTTTAATATAAGCGAGTTGTCTTTATTGTTGCTGTTTTCATTAAATATAGCCTAAAAAAATAAATAAATAAATAAAACAATGAACCACAAACTAAGCATTTGTTTTAAAAGAGGGAAAAGACCTTATTTATTTGGGTTACAACGCAAGTAGGCTATAGCCTATCCGTCTTATTCATTTTGTTAATAAAAGTTAGATGTTTAATATAGGCCTATGCGAATTTGCCATTGTACTATTTTATGGCTGATGTGTTTTATTAATAGGATAATGAACCACAAACTACAATCGTTTTACACTTAAAGAAAGGGGAAATCCAAAGACTGTTTATTTGTGTTACAATGCGGGTAAAACATGTTTTCCTTATTCATATTGTTAATAAAAGTTCAAAGTTTAATATAAGTGAATTTGTCATTGTGTTGTTTATTATATAGCCTTTTATTATTGTTATTATTATTAATAATAATGAGCCACAAACTAAGCATTCGTTTGAAGTAAGGGGAAAATCCAAAAACCTTTTATTTATTTGTTACAATGCGGGTAGGCCTATGTCTTATTAGTTCTGTTAATAAAAGTTTTATGTTTAATATAAGCTACTTTGTCA
>NW_015556829.1:0-1032 GCF_001515605.1 Sinocyclocheilus anshuiensis | reverse complement strand
TTAGCTGAATGTGATTCTCGCTGAATCACATCCTTGGTTGTTTGAAACACCCCAACCAAAATTTGGTATTTAAATAAGTTTTAGCTTTGACACACCCCAACCAAAATTTGGTATATAAATAAGGTTTAGCGTTTCTACATTGTTTTCTACATTGTAACGATGGCCACCCCTGCTCCAAACACTCCTGAAACAAGAGCGATGTGTGTAACACCGCCGAGAAGTTCTGTTGAAACGGGTGAAGATACGCACCGGGAAAGACGTGGTCCGGCAAAGATTGGCCGTGAATATGAAGATTTTGTGAAGCATGATTTCTCTGTGTCTGATGAACGCGTGGGAAGATTTGTGTTTGACAAGAAGCGGCAGACTGTGAAACTCTACGTTTTGGAATCTTACGAGGAATATACATCAGAATGTAACCACCTGCTTTTGACCGCCGTAGACTGGGCGTACTTTTACAATCAAATTTGGAGAGAATTTAATTATGGTGGGAAAATTTGGTACTTTTTCCAGTGGGGCGGTGCCACACAGTGAATGAGGTACCGTGCTACCATGCCTTTTGAAAACATTTCAATATCAGTCTGTTTGAACAAAACATGACCAAAATTATCTTATGATGGTAAATAAAAGGCTGAATCACTCGTTATCCTTTTCTCAGAGTTCAATTTTTGGATTTTGCATACGCCTTTGTCCGAAGCGACTCACAAATGAGCAATTTTACAAATATATTTTTTAATCAATTTAATAAATAGAAAACGAGCGGACGGACGGGAATTATTAAGAAATGGTTAAAGCAAGGAAGACGAAGGGTTAAAGCGATATTTTATTAAATCAAACAGAAATATTGTCCTCTAACATGACAGCGAAAACTAGGCCTAGCAATTACGAGTAGATGGGAAATAAGAGTGGTGAAACATTAAATTTCAAAGTGTAACCCTATGAAAAACTTTGCAGTTTACAGTTCACTACGGCGTGACGAGGCCTAGTGCAGTAGCGCTTTTAAACACTAGGATAAATTCAAGATATCTAGCAATT
>NW_015556828.1:0-546 GCF_001515605.1 Sinocyclocheilus anshuiensis | reverse complement strand
GACCTTTTACCGTTTGCACTCCACTTGATGCACTTAAACAAACAAGAGCAAATCTACACGTATTTACCTAATTGCAACCTATATCTTATTCCTATCTAATAGCCTATGTGCACCTGCCTCAAGATCTCTCAGTCTGTTTACGATCCGATAGATGCATGTGACAAAACAGAAAATGCTGCTACTCTTACTCTGCCTGCCCCAGATGACACTTCACCAGTCAGATCTAGGTGCAGCTGTCACAGAACACGCCACAGCCAAGGCAAGATAACATTAAAAATCACGTGCATCAATCGCGGTGTCCAGTGGCTGTGAATAGTGAGAGATCTTGAGGCAGGCGCAACGCTTTGGTGCCACGTGTAAATAGTGAGAGATCTCGAGGCAGGCGCAATGCTTTGGTGCCACGTACGGGACGCGAACTCCATAACGGATTAAAACTGTTGAATAAAATATAAAGTAAGGTGGAAAATAAGTATAGAGTTGCACCATTTGTTTGCTTAAGTACATCAAGTGGAGTGCAAACGGTAAAAGGTCTTGAGGCAGGTGTGA
>NW_015556827.1:728-901 GCF_001515605.1 Sinocyclocheilus anshuiensis | reverse complement strand
TTTTTGTTCTCTTGCTTATCTGATTTCTTTATTTCTTTCAAACCTGCTTTTTGATTTTTATATTTCTTTCACTTACTGATCTTCATATTCATCTTCGGAACACAAATGAAGATATTTGTGATGATATCTGAGAATGCTTGTGCATTCCTCTGCTTGTAAACAAGGCACAGTGC
>NW_015556827.1:0-244 GCF_001515605.1 Sinocyclocheilus anshuiensis | reverse complement strand
CAAGAATTGTCTGCATTACACTAAATAACCAGAATATAACAGACAAAATTACTTACAAAACATGTCTTGTAAAAATCAGTAAGGTCCTTTTCAAGGAAGAGTTGAAGGCCATGGAGAACTGCTGTTCATCGCCCATTGATGTCAGATGTCTCTACAATTATAAAAAAAAAAATAATAATATCACTCAAAGCACAAGCACTCAGCATAAGATATAATGAATATCTACTTATTCTGTGCAGGGTTT
>NW_015556826.1:2695-3574 GCF_001515605.1 Sinocyclocheilus anshuiensis | reverse complement strand
AATGTATCTCATAATCTTGTACTGCAGTTATATCTGATCAAATGCACATTATTATTCTTTAGCTTGGGTTAAACAAATAAATTTTGCTTGGTTGGAACAGCAGCTACGCTAATTATGTCTCTCTTTGTTTCTGCCACGGGATTGACATCCAAATAACATTTGACATTTCTTGAACTTTCCAGGCTGCACAGAATCAGAATATGATATTCAGTGCTACAAAACTACAACACTAGAAAAAGACAACATTACCATTCGCTTATAAACCTCCTGAGCAAAAACATTCAACAATTGCAGGAATCAAGACTCTAGACTCACGGCATCACGTAAGTCTGTCTCTTTATTTATTATATACACATGTACATTGTCAGACTCTGTTCCATGTTTTGTGGTTGTTTTCCTCATGTGCCTTCCTTTCCCATGTTTAATTTGTCCCAGGTGTTTCCCATGATGTTTCATTGCTCCCAGGTGTGTCTCGTCATCCCCTCCTCCTGTGTGTATAAATAGTGTTCCCTGTGTGTGCTCCAGCGTCCGGTATTGTTTGTGTCTACAGTGCTACGTGTGATTCCCCGTGAAGATGAATAAATTCCTTGGTTTCTGTACTCTTGGTCTCCTCGTTCCTTGCTCCGTGTTCCCGCACCGTAGCAGATCGTGACAGAATACCGGACCAAAAAGTAAGCGGCACCCCCTCTCCCCGTTTTGATTTCCGTTGTTTGAAAGTTTTTGCTTTGTTGTTTTTCTCGTGCGTTCCTCCACGTCCCCAAATTGAGAAACGATTAATGTTTATCGCGTTGGCTCAGGCGAGCCCAGACCCCATCGTCTTTGCAAGGGCGTTCGTGCCGCTCGCCCTCACCAGCTCCCTCGAGGGGGAAACCCTCGCAA
>NW_015556826.1:1892-2486 GCF_001515605.1 Sinocyclocheilus anshuiensis | reverse complement strand
CAGTTCCCGAGTCAAGAAAGCCGGCCGTTCCCGAGTCCAGTCAGCTGGCAGTTAATGTGGCAGGCCGAAAGGACGCTAATGTGGCAGGCCGAAAGGACGCTAATGTGGCAAGCCCGAAGGACGCTAATGTGGCAAGCCAAAAGGACGCTAATGTGGCAAGCCAAAAGGACGCTAATGTGGCAAGCCAAAAGGACGCTAATGTGGCAAGCCAAAAGGACGCTAATGTGGCAAGCCAAAAGGACGCTAATGTGGCAAGCCAAAAGGACGCTAATGTGGCAAGCCAAAAGGACGCTAATGTGGCAAGCCAAAAGGACGCTAATGTGGCAAGCCAAAAGGACGCTAATGTGGCAAGTCAGCTCCTCTAAAGCGTTTTGCTGTGCCTGCTCCTCCAGAGCACCCTCCAATGCCAGCGCCACCTTAAGCGCTATCCGGTTCCCGAGTTAAGCCCAGGAAGGGCTCCTGTTCCCCAGTTAGCCCAGGGAGGGCTCCTGATCCCCAGTTAGGGCCAGGGAGGGCTCCTGATCCCCAGTTAGGGCCAGGGAGGGCTCCTGATCCCCAGTTCAGCCCAGGGAGGGCTCCTGTTTACCCGTTGAG
>NW_015556826.1:1122-1370 GCF_001515605.1 Sinocyclocheilus anshuiensis | reverse complement strand
CCCCAGTTCCGCCCAGGGAGGGCTCCAGATTCCCCGTTAGGCCCAGGGAGGGCTCCAGGCCCCGAATACAGCCCCGTAAATTTTCCCCAAGGATTTTTTTTTGGGGGGGGGTAGTATGGCTCCAGCCCTAGAGGCCGAGGCGGGGGCTGGGGCCGGGGCGTCCCCAGATCCGCCATGGCCTCCCGAGTCTCCAGATCCGCCTTGGCCTCCCGATTCCCCTGCTCCGCCATGGCCTCCCGAGTCCCCTG
>NW_015556826.1:0-917 GCF_001515605.1 Sinocyclocheilus anshuiensis | reverse complement strand
ATAAATTCCTTGGTTTCTGTACTCTTGGTCTCCTCGTTCCTTGCTCCGTGTTCCCGCACTGTAGCAGATCGTGACATACACATGTTCCTTTAAAACTGAACGTCAGTTTTAACTGCTTCTAAATTATTCATAGTCCTATCAATGACCCTACTTTTCATTCAAATTTAATTAGACATGAAATTAATTTCAATGCATCTTACTCTTAGATTCCATCTTTGAGAATTTGATGTCTTGCATTGATTTGATATCTTTGAATTGGCTATGTAATTGGCAAAACACATATTTACTTGACTGATAATAAATTGTTACATTTGATTTATTCTGACTTACTCTGAAATTATTTTCTCAAGTAGATTAAGTGAAGGCGTATGTTTCCGTAAATCTGCGTCCAGGGTTAAGTGCATACTAGATCTCAGGTTAGATGGAGCATGGCGCACATCAGGTGAGATTATAGAATTCTGACTAACTGCTTGACTAATTTAGTTAAGTTGTACTCAGTTGTGTTAACTATGGGGGGCTAGTCACAGTACTGGTCATAACCGCTGGTTATTGCCTCAGCTTTAATTAAGTTGTACATAGTTATATTAACTATCGGGGGGCTAGGCAAATAGTACTAGCATAACCGCTGATTATTGTTTGAGCTCTGTTCAAGTTGTACGTAGTTATTTTAACTATCGGGGGGCTAGATAAAAATACTATCGAAATATTAACATTTCATAGTACTAGCATAACCGCTGGTTATTGTCTCAGCTTTAGTTAAGTTGTACGTATTTATATAACTATAGGGGGCTAGACAAATAGTACTATCATAACCGCTGATTATTGTTTTGAGCTTTAACTAAGTTGTATATGGGTAACTGTAGGGGACTAAGCAGAACTACTATTTAAAGAATGGTAAGCATGGGCGACCTATTAAA
>NW_015556825.1:0-891 GCF_001515605.1 Sinocyclocheilus anshuiensis | reverse complement strand
TCCGAAGACGAGCGGAGGAATCAGGAACTGCTATTAGGGGCCTGAAGACGAGAGGGCTTTGCCGTCGAACTCAGGTCCACTAGCTTGCGTTGCCGTGCGTAAGCCGGCGAGACCTAGGACCCCAGTCTTTACGCTTCCTGTGTCTCTTGACGATCTGGATGTGAAAGTATGCATCCTTTAGATCGATGGTCACAAACCAATCTCCGGATTGGACCTGAGACAGAATGGACTTTACTGTTAACATCTTGAACTTGCTCACTCTGAGCACGAGGTTTAGACGACGTAAGTCCAAAATCGGACGTAACCCACCATCTTTCTTGGGTACAACAAAATACCTGCTGTAGAAATACCGTCACTCGAAATGGGGGCGTCCAGGAGAAAAGTTCTGTCCTTCTCCTTAATGTCAGTGAGAGTAAGCCAAAGATGGCGCTCAGCTGACACTAACCCTGCCATGGACCTGCCCACTGCCCGAGCTGTGTGCTTGGTAGCCCTAAGCGCCAAGTCAGTAGCTCGTCTGAGCTCTTTAACGGCCTCTGGAGTCAAGCCTTCTCCCTCGTCCAGCTCCTTGAGCACATCTGCCTGATAAGCCTGGAGTACACCCATAGAATGGAGTGTAGCCGCGGCCTGCCCAGCGGCCATGTAAGATTTTCCGATCAAAGCAGAAGTAACCCTACACTGCTTGGACGGTAGCAGACGGCGTGATTTCCAAGACGGAGCGGAATTTGGCGTGAGATGTGCCGCGAGAGTCTCTTCTACGGCAGGCATCGCCGCGTAGCCGTGAGCCGCCATTTTAGAAACCGTGGCAAAATAAGTCCCAAGAAGGAACTCGGGCTGGGCGGAAAAGCCTAAGAAGAAGAAGAAGAAGAAGTTTTATTTATATAGTGCCTTTCC
>NW_015556824.1:0-508 GCF_001515605.1 Sinocyclocheilus anshuiensis | reverse complement strand
CTTTTAGAAAAGGCTTTTAACATCTGAGTCGTCCTGAGCATGTCTTTTTTGTCCTCTGTATGTACTACCTCCTGTACCATATGACTTGTATGTTGTTTTATTGTTTTGATTGGTGTTTTATTAATCTGATTTTATAATTTCTTGTACAGCACAATGGTCAACGACTGTTGCTGTATTGTGCTATATAAATAAACAAAAACAAACAAAAAACAAACAAACATTGCGTCTCTATAGAATGAGCATACATATCCTTCAGTGGGTCAATTAATTTAGGCAAAAAAGCTGTAAAGAAATCTATGGAAAAGCCATCTATACCAGGTGACTTGCCAACTGCTAGAGATGACACGGCCTCTTGTATTTCAACCTTGTAAATGTCTCTCTCTAAACATTCCCTGCAATCCTCAGTAAGTGAAGATATGTCCAATCTATCCAGAAAAGCGTTCGTTTTCACCAAATCAGTACTCTGGGAAGCATATAAAAACTTATAGAATTGCATAAATTCCTGAGT
>NW_015556823.1:0-1224 GCF_001515605.1 Sinocyclocheilus anshuiensis | reverse complement strand
CGAGATATTTAGACTTTTTTAAAGAAATCCTCAATGATGAGATATACAAGGAAATCAACTGCAACTGCATTTTGTTTATTTTTCAACTGAAAAACACAAAATGCAAAAAATGTAGGTGCATTTTGAAATCAACTTTTACTAAATGAAATTAAACTTCTATTTGAATGAATTATATGCAGTAATAAACAACATGAGCTGTGAGTGATTTTGTTGTTTGATTAACATTGCTGGCTCAATCTTCAGAAGGTGACTGCATATATTCACACACATCAGATTTTCTCCCAGGTGTTCATGTTCACTTAAGACATAAACTGTGTTTAAGTGAGTACTGTCGGGCACTTTTAACATATGCAGTCACCTTCTGAAGATTGGGCCAGCAATGTTAATCAAACAACAAAATCACTCACAGCTCATGTTGTTTATTCAAAATCAAATTATTACATTCACATATTATCTGAAGCTAAGGGAAATGGTAATATAATATGGAAACAAATTAACAGTTTAATAAAACCAAAAAGTAAAGTTCAGGATAAATATATTCTTAAAGTTGGAGATGAACTTACACAACTCAGCCTGGGGAACAGCGTCTTTCGTGTGGATTATTGTGCTTTCAGCGTTTTATCATGTTAACATGTCCCGCAATTTAGCAACAGTAAAGACTGCATTTTACAACAATCACCGATTGTCCTGATTCTGATGTTTATTTTGGGTTTTAGGGAAAAAACTAATGTGCACCGCTGTGAAGGGAAAGCATCTGCACTAAACACAGCTAGTTTTTAATACTTTTATCTGATATCTTATCGAAATTGACAATAAAATGAGCTTAATATCACAGCCACAGGCCTAAATCGACAATAAAATTATCTTAATATCACAGCCACAGGCCTAAAGTGTAAGCAGATGTTTGATTGTTTAGTTCTCTGCTCTATCATCACAATTAAACAGGGCTTTCATGTTGAGCACTCTGTAGCTCCTCTGCGAACAACACAAATGCATCACAGACAAAAGTCCTAATATTGCTGCATATAAAAACAGCGACTCTTGCGAGATAGAAGTGTCCCTTATTGTTTGCGGCTTCAGCAAGATTATTCAACAGATACATTACAATTACAATAAATCCAGATCAAAATCTGCTTGAAGCTTTATAACCGTCAGCCTCATTAATGAAGAATCAAGAAAAAACACCAACCTGTTAGTTCTTCAGTATCTTCAGTGTGTTTGATT
>NW_015556822.1:1324-1422 GCF_001515605.1 Sinocyclocheilus anshuiensis | reverse complement strand
AAACACAGCGGTGTTTCATTCATGAATGAAAGTGTGTTTTTGAATTAATCTAGTGAGTCGGTGATTCATGATTACCCGTTCATAAAGACTTGTTTCCA
>NW_015556822.1:679-1245 GCF_001515605.1 Sinocyclocheilus anshuiensis | reverse complement strand
GAGGCACAGCTTCCCCATAATTTTGAGGTGAAAATGGGAGGAGGACGATTTAATGTTAATAAAATTCACAATTAATTTCAGTTCATGTCTCAGAATGTGTATTTTTTGTTTGTAATTTCACAGTTGTAAAACTATAACGTGAAAGCACCGCTTTTCTATCGCAAATGTGCCGAATCTGCTGATGTAATTACAACCGCTAGGTGATATAGAATGGTCGGGGGAGGCCGGGGGAGCGCTGAGCTCTCGTGCCTCCGTTGGTAAAAAAAATTGGCCAATCAGCATCGAGTGTTCACTTTAAGCGCTGAGGAGTGTTGAGAAAAGAACCCTTGCAAGGAAGGCTAGCCTCCCTTCTGATATCAACCAATCATCATAGACGTAAATTACGTGATAGTTTGAACGTCTGCCGCTGCGCTGATAATGTACCAAGTATTGCCAACAGATTTACCAAGCAGTCATTCAAACAGTATATGTACAAATTTAGGGAAAACAGCCTAAGCTGGATATAGACTACAGCATTCGGCTTAATTAAATGGCGCAACAGGCAGCGCTTTTCACACAGAATTTTA
>NW_015556822.1:387-668 GCF_001515605.1 Sinocyclocheilus anshuiensis | reverse complement strand
GACGTAAATTACGTGATATTAGTTTGAACGTCTGCCGCTGCGCTGATAATGTACCTAGTAGTTATGATGAGTAGCGATATTGAATATTTGATCGCCAGCAGATTTACCAAGCTGTCATTCAAACAGTATACAAATTTAGGGAAAACAACCTAAACTGGATATAGGCTACAGCAGTCTGCTTAATTAAAGGGTGCAACAGGCAGCTCTCTTTTAACACAGACTTTTAAGAAGGGATGGATGTTTGCTTCAAGTGATAGGCCAGGTAAGTGAAATTATATTAT
>NW_015556822.1:0-175 GCF_001515605.1 Sinocyclocheilus anshuiensis | reverse complement strand
TTCATTCTTGAATGAATTAGCCATTCAAACGAATCAATTGAATGAATGATTCAGTGATTAAAAATCAGTGACTTGCCGCCACCTGCTGGCGGTTTCAGTTTCATTTGTAGGTAGTCTATAATTTCAGTTATTTAAATAATTTAAAGGGGTCATATGATGCGATTTCAAGTTTTCC
>NW_015556821.1:0-561 GCF_001515605.1 Sinocyclocheilus anshuiensis | reverse complement strand
TGAACGCATCTCTCAGCATCCGCTTGGAAACGTAGCGGTTCTGGAAGGCTCGCTACCTCCTAGGAGGTCTCCAGAGCAGCTAGATCGGCAGTCCCCTGCCGGACCTCTGCTTCAGGGCACCGAGCTATCCGGTCTAAGTACACTAGAGGTCAGTCTTGAGAGACTGATTCCCTTAGTAGACTTTCTGGCAGCGTGGAAAATTCTGCCAAATGTCTCACAATGGGACTCTTTCTGGCAGTGTGGAAACTTTTGCTGAATGTCTCACAATGGGTTCTGCAGACTGTAGAGAGAGGCTACAGAATCCAGTTTGATTCTCTCCTACCTCGTTTCAACGGGGTCATTCCCACACTAGTGGGCTCCGAGCAGACTCTGGTAATGGAACAAGAAGTAGACACTCTCTTGAGGAAGGAGGCCAGCGAGGTGGTCCCTCCTCTCGACAGAGAGTCCGGGCTCTACAGCCAGTACCTCATCGTTCCGAAGAAGGATGGGGGGGTTACGTCCGATTTTAGATCTGCATTTGTTAAACCGCTCAGTCATGCGACTCAAGCTCAGAATGCTAAC
>NW_015556820.1:650-843 GCF_001515605.1 Sinocyclocheilus anshuiensis | reverse complement strand
GTACCCTTTTATTCAATACTTTTTGCATCAACCTTTTGCCAAGATTACAGCTCTGAGTCTTTACCTATAATGCCTAATGAGTTTGGAGAACACCTGACAAGAGATCAGAGACCATTTCTTCATCCAGAATCACTCCAGACCCTTCAGATTTCCAGCTGCATGTTGGTGCTTCTCCTCTTCAGTTCACCACACT
>NW_015556820.1:0-429 GCF_001515605.1 Sinocyclocheilus anshuiensis | reverse complement strand
GGCCCCTTATAAGATGTCTAGCATGAATGGTCAGTTTAAAATTTTTTTTTTTTATCTGTTGTTGGTTTGAATCCATGATGCCATGTACCTCCGGCAGAAAAAATATACCAACAACATTAAAGACACAGCAGTATATTTCATTGTACACATGGGGTACTTTTTCACTCTTGAGTGTTTTCTGCAAAAAGCTCATTTCTTAGTTTTATCTGACCATAGATCCCAGTCCTGTTTGAAGTTCCAGTAGTGTCTGGCAAATTAATATGCTGGAGTTTGTTTTTGGATGAGAGCATTTTCTTTGCTTGATTTTTTTTTCTTGAAACCCTCCCAAACAACGTCTGGTGACGTAGTTGCTGTTTGACAATTTTTTTTTAGGCTTTCTGCCCTAAGACTCAACTAATCTCTGCTATTCTGCAGCTGTGGTCCTTGGAG
>NW_015556819.1:0-276 GCF_001515605.1 Sinocyclocheilus anshuiensis | reverse complement strand
TTTTCCACACTGCCGCAGCAGTCCCCGCTCCCGCAGGAGCTCTTCAATGTTTCCCCACTGCCGCAGCAGTCCCCACTCCCGCAGGAGCCTTATCTAATTCCCACACTGCCTCAAGCAGTGCCTGCTCCCGCAGGAGCTCTTCCATGTTTCCCCACTGCCACAGCAGTGCCCGCTCCCGCATGAGCCTTTCCCATATTTCCCCACTGCGGCAGCAGTGCCCGCTCCCGCAGGAGCCTGATCTAAATTCCCACACTGACGCAGCAGTGCCCGCTCCCG
>NW_015556818.1:530-826 GCF_001515605.1 Sinocyclocheilus anshuiensis | reverse complement strand
AATGTTCGGCAACCGAAATTATTCGGCCGAAAATAGCAAAACAAAACAATAAGCGAAAAGGCCGTATAATATGTTCCGAGCAATGACTAACACGATCAAATAGAGGCACGCACTAATGCAGCAAACATGTCAGCAGTGTGAAAGTATTTAAAACTATCAGAGAAAGACGCAGAAATCATTACAAGCATGAAGCACCGACAGCGAGAGACTGTTTAGTGCTGCGTCACATGTCTCCGATGAGAAGAAGAGGTGGCTAATGCTGGTGGTTAGGTTACTGTATGATGATTGAAATCGCG
>NW_015556818.1:0-511 GCF_001515605.1 Sinocyclocheilus anshuiensis | reverse complement strand
GATTGTTGCTGGTTACTGTATGATGATTGAAATCGCGAAATGGCCTCAAACGATTAGTAAATAAACTGCAGAATGCTATATTTTCTAATGCACGCACGAGTTGCATGTATTCTGACAGCTCTGCACGAGCTCGCGGCGCCAGGGTTCAAAGTCCAAAGCATGTTATATTTTCTAATGCACGCACGAATTGCATGTATTTCTGCCAGGGTTCAAAGTCCAAAGCGCGAGGAAAATCTGTGCTAAAACTGTGTTAATCGTCAGTTGCTCAGTAACATTTTTGTGAATTTTTTTAAAGGCATGTGGCAATGTGATACGTGCAACAAACATCTTCCCAAATTCGTAATGAATTCATAAATCTGCATGCTGTTATCAACAAAAAGAAGCTCTGAGATCTTCCTGCGGGTTTCTGCCAAAATAAAAGCAGAGAAAAAGCAACAACTCCCTCAACATTCATTAATGATAGTAGTGTAATTTTACTGTTGTTCTGTAAAATAAAATAAAAAAGTAAGAC
>NW_015556817.1:0-486 GCF_001515605.1 Sinocyclocheilus anshuiensis | reverse complement strand
TTCTGAAGATTATGGAATATTCTGGGATTTGGAGGTGCAAAAATGCTATAACACACAGGTTTTTTCTTCCTTTTCTGGGATTTGGAGGTGCAAAAATGTTATAACACACAGGTTTTTTCTTTCTTTTTGCTCAGAACAAAACAAAACAAAAAAAACACTAATCTATAGCACTTAAGACATTTGACAAAATCACACACAGAACTGGCAAAAGGTACTGCAGATGACACAGGCGCAGACGTCACGTAGCTTCTCACGTATCTTCTCAGGCAGCTTCTCACGCGAGAAGGGGGGCGACGAAAGTGTCGCGCTTCTTATCACACGTCATTGGTCACGGCTTCTGCTCACGGCAAGGTACGCGACGATCGACACGACTGATTGCTTAGTTTGCAAAGCAGATGCACAAAATACACCTCATACGCAAGTTCGTTTTGAGTGCGCGCAACGTCGTTTCGCGTGGCGGTGTGCGCAACATTTTTTGTAACTTTC
>NW_015556816.1:0-618 GCF_001515605.1 Sinocyclocheilus anshuiensis | reverse complement strand
TTCGGTACCAATACCAGTGAAAATCCATGGTTCTCGGTACCAATTGTCTTAAGGGAGTCTTAAGGTTTGCATTTGACC
The DNA here is from genome assembly GCF_001515605.1 of Sinocyclocheilus anshuiensis. Lineage (NCBI taxonomy): Eukaryota > Metazoa > Chordata > Actinopteri > Cypriniformes > Cyprinidae > Sinocyclocheilus > Sinocyclocheilus anshuiensis. Next base: position 540 of record NW_015556816.1, on the reverse strand, counting down.
CAACCAAATATACTGAAATAAAAGTTAAATTCTCCATCTTCTTTGGAATTAGGCAGTGTTGTTTTAGTGTAGTTTTTATTCATATTTTAAAATAGTTTATATATATATTTATTAAATGTTTTTTTGGAATTATGTGCTTTTTCTTTTTCATTTTTATTTTATTTGTTATTTTTTATTAATATATGTGGTTCAGGTCAGGCATGTTGGCTGGCCAATCAAGCACAGTAATATGATGGTCAGCAAACCACTTGGAAGTGGTTTTGGCACTGTGGGCAGGTGCTAAGTCCTGCTGGAAAAGGAAATCAGCATCTCCATAAAGCTTGTCAGCAGATGGAAGCATAAAGTGCTCCAAAATCTCCTGTTAGATGGCTGCATTGACTTTGGACTTGGTAAAACACAATGGACCAACACCAGCAGACGTCACGGCACCCCAAATCATCACTGACTTCGGGAGCTTCACACTGGACTTCAAGCAGCTTGGATTCTGTGCCTCTCCTGTCTTCCTCCAGACTCCAGACCTTGATTTCCAAATGAAATGCA
>NW_015556815.1:1181-1328 GCF_001515605.1 Sinocyclocheilus anshuiensis | reverse complement strand
TTCTACGAAAGCACTTTTTGTAAATGATATGATCACTGATCATAGTCTAGATGTGCTCTGTTTGACAGAAACCAGGCTAAAACCTGATGATTACATTATTTTAAATGAGTCTACCCCCCAAGATTACTGTTATAAACATGAGCCACG
>NW_015556815.1:0-347 GCF_001515605.1 Sinocyclocheilus anshuiensis | reverse complement strand
AATGAGCACACTCGCACCCTAAAGAGAGCAGCCCGGAAAATGGAGTGCAGCCGGAGGAAAACAGAACTAGAGGTATTTCGTATTGCTTGGCGGGAAAGTAACCTATCCTACAGAAAAGCATTAAAAACTGCTAGATCTGATTAATTTTCTTCTCTTTTAGAAGAAAACAAACATAACCCCAGGTATTTATTCAAAACAGTGGCTACATTTACGAAAAATAAAGCATTACCAAGTGTTGACATTTCCCAACAGCAGTAATGACTTTATGAACTACTTTACTTCTAAGATCAATACTATTAGACATAAAATTGTAACCATGCAGCCGTCAGCTATAGTATCGCATCAGA
>NW_015556814.1:0-1280 GCF_001515605.1 Sinocyclocheilus anshuiensis | reverse complement strand
TTTCCGTCACACGCTTGAGGTATTCGGCTAATCACAACGCACTGGCTAGCTGGCCAATCACAGCACACCTCACTTTTTCAGACCGATGAGCTTTGTAAAAATCAACGCGTTTCACTCACTTTTCAGACCGATGAGCTTTGTAAAAATCGATGCGTTTCAGAAAGGCGGGGCATAGAGGAGAAACAATAATGTACAGTATCTGGAAAATAATGTGTTTTTTGAACTTTAAACCACATAAACACATTTCATTACACCAAATACACAAAATAATGTTATTTTTAGCAACATCATATGACCCCTTTAAAAAATCTTTAAAAAACGTCTAAATTCATGCAAATTTCTTATTTTTATTTTTTTTAATGTATTTATTTTGTATTATAATTCGTTTTAATCTTTTTTGGGGGGGAGTTAAATCATAAACCTGAAATTTGACTGTTGGCAGTTGAGCTATGTCTGGTGCTCTGTCTAATGTCTAAATTGTTTTCTTTCTTTCTTTCTTTCTTTCTTTCTTTCTTTCGTTCTTTCTTATTATAATTAGTTTTAATCCAACTAATTGTTACTTACCAATTAAATAGGTGTTTTTTTTCCAGTTTCATCTCATTCCCTCATATGGTTCCAGGCTTTATTTTGGTGAAGTGAAGATTACATTTTGCTACTGTGGTAACATGCTCCTTAATTAAAGGCAGAACTGGTACATATGCATTGAGATTGCATATTACACTGGCAGATAAGAAGAGTTTATTTGATAAAGTACAAAGAAAGCATCCATTCACATCAAAACAGCCAAGGCTACATGATGAACGGTACTAAAAGTCTTATGAATTATTCTGAATTCGGAGCAATCAGGTTTTAAAGTGGCAGTAAATCCAGTCTAAATAGGTTCATTCATTATTCTCTCCGGTGGGGCCGGGGTACTTAAGGATTGTTATGTCTGGGTTGTCCCACACTCTGCTGTGTTCTAGCGGACGGTGTTCTGGCTTGACCTGATATACGGTGTGACTCGAATTATGGAGACGGAAATGTCGTCGTCATCTTGTTAGTATTCTGATGTAAGCCTGGGGCATGGGTGTCAGATGCTCTCAAAATTTACAGCTCAATTTGGAAACCACAGATACAGCTGAGCATGGCTTTGGGGTTACTTATAATAAAAATACCAATCCATATTAGCTCCATTTGCCACAAGCAAAATGTTAATATCAGAGCAGGAAAAAAAAAAAAGTGAGAGAGGGAGAGAGAAAGGGAGAGACTGAACAGAGAAACATGAGAGAGAAAAGAAAGTT
>NW_015556813.1:462-538 GCF_001515605.1 Sinocyclocheilus anshuiensis | reverse complement strand
TCTAATGAGAGCAGTCTCAGTACTATGATATGGTCTAAATCCTGATTGGAAATCCTCACAGATACAATTTTTCTCG
>NW_015556813.1:0-241 GCF_001515605.1 Sinocyclocheilus anshuiensis | reverse complement strand
ATGAATTAATAATAGCCAGAAGAGGATCTATGACTTCTGGAAGCACCTCTTTTAGGAGCTTAGATGGAATAGGGTCTAACATACATGTTGTTGGTTTAGATGATTTAATAAGTTTATACAATTCTTCTTCTCCTATAGTAGAGAATGAGTGGAATTGTTCCTCAGGGGATCTCTAACACACTATCTGATGCATTAATGTAGCTGACGGCTGCATGGTTACAATTTTATCTCTAAAAGTATC
>NW_015556812.1:1400-1605 GCF_001515605.1 Sinocyclocheilus anshuiensis | reverse complement strand
TCGGACTTGTCTCGGACTCGATTGGTTAAAGACTCGGACTCGACTCGGACTCAACTTGGGTGGACTCAAACCCAACACTAGTAATTTAGCTGACAACTATTCACGTTGTTTTATAATAGGTTTAGAGGGAGCTAGGGCAGATAACCCTTATGAAAATTAGCCATGGTTATAAAACGTCTCAGTTACTTGTGTAACCCTCGTTCTT
>NW_015556812.1:0-313 GCF_001515605.1 Sinocyclocheilus anshuiensis | reverse complement strand
GACACCGAGCAGGTCCGGTGTTACTGCCTACCTGAGGCGAGTACACGAGAGGACACGGGCTCTACACGGAGCTTATAGAATCTCGCAAACGTGTTAGGCGTCGCCCAGCCGGCAGCTCTACAGATGTCTGCTATCGAGGCGCCCCGCGCCAATGCCCAAGAAGATGCCACTCCTCTCGTAGAGTGTGCTCTCACTCCGAGGGGGCATGGTAAACGTTGGGCCTGGTATGCTAAGACTATAGCCTTTGTTTGTCTTTGAAGACGTGAAAAAAGTCTTTGTTTGGAGACAGCCTTTCCCTTCTGCTGTCCTCCGA
>NW_015556811.1:530-760 GCF_001515605.1 Sinocyclocheilus anshuiensis | reverse complement strand
CCAGACGTGGCGGAGCGTCCGGCGCCAGGCCCTCTCTCGATGAATTCGTGCGAACCGGTAGAGGGCTGGGTTTCATATGTAGAGACCTAAGTGGATCCCATATGTGTAAAATCCACGGTATGACCTCAGAGCCCGTGTTTCCCCGGCAGACTTCTGCCACTCCAAGAGGGTTACAATCACCTCCAATCTTCCATATGCACCTAAGGGATGTTCATGTGTGTATTTGCTTC
>NW_015556811.1:0-157 GCF_001515605.1 Sinocyclocheilus anshuiensis | reverse complement strand
CAGCTCCTGTACCACCGCTGAGCGGCCGGGTCACCGGCTCGGCTCCTCAGCGAAAACTTGAATATGCGCTGCATCTGCTGCCTACTTAGGATGAACCAAGGATGGCGGCGCATTCACACGCTGTGGCTTCTCTCTCTCCCGACAGAAAGGTGTTTTC
>NW_015556810.1:0-1634 GCF_001515605.1 Sinocyclocheilus anshuiensis | reverse complement strand
TGAGCCAGTCGTCAAGGTAGTTGAGAACGCGAATGCCCGCTTCCCACAATGGAACGAGGGCTGCCTCCAAGATCTTGGTGAAGACACGAGGCGACAGGGATAGCCCGAAGGGGAGGAGCTTGTACTGATACGCTCGCCCTTCGAACGCAAAGCAACATGAAAGTACGCGTCCTTGAGGTCGATCGCTGCGAACCAATCGAAAGGACGGACGCATTGAAAGATGCGTTTCTGCGTCAACATCCTGAACGGGAGCTTGTGAAGGGCCCGGTTCAGTACGCGCAGGTCCAGGATCGGTCGTAACCCACCGTCTTTCTTGGGTACGATGAAGTACGGGCTGTAGAACCCCGACCTCATCTCGGCTGGAGGGACCGGCTGTATCGCGTCCTTCGCCAGCAGGACCGCGATTTCTGCACGCAAGACAGGAGCATCCTTGTCCAGCACCGAGGTGAAACGAATGCCCCTGAACTTGGGAGGGCGCCGGGCGAACTGAATCGCGTAGCCGAGTCTGATGGTTCTCCTGAGCCAGTGAGACGGCCTGGGGAGCGCTAACCAGGCCCCCAGCGACCGAACTAGCGGGACCAGGGAAACCACCGACGTACCCGCAGTGGGGCAGCGCGTAGGAACACAGGGACCCAACCCGGGAGGCCGAGCGTCCGAGGGTGGGGTCTGAGTGCGTGGCGCACCACTTACCTGGCTCCATAGCTGGGCAGGGGGTCCGTGAGGAGGCACAGCGTCCCCGAACCGGACCCTGCTGCCCATTGGCGAAAGGAGAGGGGGACGGCCGTGTGGAGACAGGGTCTCGCGCACCGCCGTCCTCGCCCTCTTGGGACCCGGAGGCAAAGGAAACTGCTCTTTCATTGAAGTTTTGGGTACCTTGCGGAACAGAAACAAATGGGAACAAAAGATTCTACACCCGGCCTTCCTCCGGGGGAAGGAGTGGTGCGGTCACCATCTACTGAAGAGCAGGATTCAAGAACTCCGGGTCGCCTGTCTCAGGGCTTGGCACGGGCGGAGGCGGGCTGCGCCGGTTTCCTGCGGCCAGCTCCACGCTGCGGCCGATGTGAAGGCTGCTGTTGTGGCCGCGCTGGAGCGGAGGTGGAGGCCGCAGGAGTGCGCCCTCGGCGACGAGCAGACAGAGGAGCTGCAGCCGGCGGTGGGGTGCAGACAGCAGCAGACCGCCGGGGCAGGATATGTCGAAACGCCTCCGTCTGCTTCTGCGCGGCGGAGAACTGTTGGGCAAAGCCCTCCACCGCTTCGCCGAATAGGCCGGCCTGGGAGATCGGGGAGTCCAGGAAGCGATGCTTGTCGGCCTCCCTCATATCCGCCAAGGTTAGCCATAGGTGGCGCTCCTGGACCACCAATGTGGACATCGTCTGACCCAGGGCCCGCGCCGTGACTTTCGTCGCCCTAAGTGCGAGGTCCGTCGCTGTGCGCAGTTCCTGCAGCACACCTGGGTCAGCACCACCCTCGTGCAGCTGCTTCAACGCCTTGGCCTGGTGGACTTGCAGGAGGGCCATGGCGTGCAGGGCGGAAGCGGCCTGTCCAGCAGAACTGTAAGCCTTAGCTGTCAGAGCGGACGAGAACTTACAGGAAGGCGTGGACTACCCCTCCAGGCGGTGGCGCTTTGCGGGCAG
>NW_015556809.1:691-840 GCF_001515605.1 Sinocyclocheilus anshuiensis | reverse complement strand
CGTCCAGATCGTTGGTGGCTGCTTCAAAAACATTCCAATCAGTGCTGTCGAAACAGGCTTGCAGTGCCTGTTCTTTTTCGTTGGTCCATCTCTTTACAGACTTTACTACAGGTTTAGCAGATTTAAGTTTATGCCTGTAAGTCGGTATA
>NW_015556809.1:0-133 GCF_001515605.1 Sinocyclocheilus anshuiensis | reverse complement strand
GGCGTCATTCAGCCAGGTTTCCGTGAAACACAGAGCAGCAGAGTGTGAAAAATTCTTATTTGTCTGGGAGAGCAGAAGAATTTTGTCAGTTTTGTTGGGTAGAGAGCGGAGATTCGCCATATGGATGCTCGGC
>NW_015556808.1:0-602 GCF_001515605.1 Sinocyclocheilus anshuiensis | reverse complement strand
TCAGAATTGTGAGATAAAAAGTCGCAGTTACCTTTTTTTTATTTTGTATTCAGTGGCGGAAACGGGCTTCCCTAACTAACTTAGCCATTCCCAAAATAAAGCAAAAAGGTCTGAATGGAATGACCATGCTATAATACAAATGTTATCACAGCTAAAGAACACTGATGGACACAAAACAGCGACTGACAATGTAGCAAGGCCTTCTTGCTTTCTACAAACAGTTAATACATAAATAGATCATACATACAAATGATTATACAGTATCTTCGAGGATCTCTGCATCTTAATTTTAACTTCTGTCTCGATATTTACAGTTTTTCTTGATTGCTTAAACACTATCACCAGGCTTTTGAACAAAAATTTCAAAACCATAACGCCATTTATCAAAAAGCACACCCATTTGCCTAAACTATAAACACTATTCCCCTTTTTGACACATGAATCAGATTTGTTGAACTGTCACTGCAAAACTCTACACACAAATCCCTTCATTTCTCATTGCCTAGGCCATGTTGTCATTTAGAAAGCACTAGTATTCAATATTGTTCACTCAAGTCAGCACACAGTTACCCACGTGGAAACACTAAGAGTCAAAATTTATC
>NW_015556807.1:0-801 GCF_001515605.1 Sinocyclocheilus anshuiensis | reverse complement strand
TCCTTGAAAACATTTGGTTTTCCAGAAAGTGTGAAAAGCCCTGTCATAGAATATTTTAACTTGCATCATAACACTACATGAAACGTTTTGCTGTCAAGTTTCAATTCCAGCAGAACTTCTTGACTGTTACATTAGTTCATTAGTGTGCAGCAGTGCTTTGAGTTTCTCTTCTGTCAGACTGAACCAAGCTTTTGTTCCTCCGTTTGTTCTGCTTCAATAATACTGTCCTTAATATTACTGACATTATGAGGATCTGAAACTGATTGATGAGCTTGTTTTCTCACCTGAACTCTTGACAGTATAAGTGACTGAGGTCTTGACTTGATCTCTCTGAGTAACATTGCATCTCCACTCTCTGTTGTGATCTTCATTCAGGAGTGTTGTATTCAGAGAGCTGATACAGTGTCCTGGAGCTGATATCTGATATCTGGAGTCTGATCTCGTCAGTTTAACACCAGCCTGATTCACCCAGAACAGCTCAATTCCCTCAGAACGGATCCAATCATCACAAGAGACTTGAGCAAATGAATACAGCTGACAGGAGAGAGTCACAAATCCCTCAGAACGGATCCAACCATCACAAGAGACTCCAGCAAATGAATACAGCTGACAGGAGAGAGTCACAGAGCGGCCTGCACTGATCTCAGTCTGTGAGGATGAGACTGAAACACACAAATAACACACAAATCACAGACTCTTCAATCATCATGGGAGTTTAAATGAAGAATTTGCTCTTTTAAATTGACCACATAATCGTAAAATTACCATGAAGAACATGCAGATAAACATGACCATCAGGTC
>NW_015556806.1:1031-1304 GCF_001515605.1 Sinocyclocheilus anshuiensis | reverse complement strand
GATTCATATGTAGCTTGAACTGAGGCTAACTATCTCACTACAAATTAAAGAGCGTAAAAAGATGTTTATTTGTTTGTATTTTAGCATAAAATTGACAGAAGGCTGAGACTTTGTAGTAACAAAGCACAAAGCTGTGATTATTGAGTGGCTTGCGTGCTACAAAAAATGTATGGACTTGAAAACTTTAAACATCATTTCCAAGCATTAGCCTATACTGTAAATAAAACAGCTTGTGAATAGTCACGATTCATGTAACGTTATTTACTTAAGAAA
>NW_015556806.1:245-788 GCF_001515605.1 Sinocyclocheilus anshuiensis | reverse complement strand
CAACAGTGACTTCAGCTCCATCCCTAATCAAACAAAGCCAATCAAGGTCTAGATAGCCAGGCAGGTGAGTTTTTATCAAGGTTGGAGCTAAAGTCTGCAGGGCTGTGTGGGCTCTCCAGGACCGACGTTGGCCACCCCTGGGTTGAATGGTTTAAAAATTCATTGATTATTACAATGGTCACTACAGGACTAGCAGAAGCATTCTGGCCTCAACACACTAAAAGACCGTCATCATCGACTGGAGCAGATTCTTTGACAGTCAGAGAGGAGCACACACCTAATGACCGAGTCAGTCTACACACTTAACGACTGGCACGTCACGACTGGACAAATTCTGCCAAACCACAAAAAAACAACTCACAAAAACAGCGTGCTCCCACAGCTGCTCCCGCCCCACCAAATACAACACTGCAGACAACATGGTGCTTTTAGCTATTGAAACGTTAAGGTTTGTTTTACTTTTCTTAGTTTGTGCTTAATATAACAAAAAACATTAGCTTTCCTGCTATGTTGGTGTACCTAAGAAATGTCACAGCAATGGGT
>NW_015556806.1:0-217 GCF_001515605.1 Sinocyclocheilus anshuiensis | reverse complement strand
GTTCCTAATAAATGTCACAGCAATGTGTCTTGAATATGTTTTGCATTAAGTCCGATGCTTCTCTTTCTTTATGGAATTATTGCTTGAAAAATACACATTTCATTATGTATTTTCAAATGCCTAGGCCTATGTTTAATTCCCTTAATTACAACGTTTCTAGCGTTATTTTTAAACGTTTAGTCAAACAATAATATTATCTTATGTATGTCTAAAATCA
>NW_015556805.1:0-2797 GCF_001515605.1 Sinocyclocheilus anshuiensis | reverse complement strand
GAAATAAATGAACTCTTCCATGACATTCTAATTTATTGAGATGCAGCTGTACTGCTGCAAGGCCTTGTTGGTAACATAGTAAGCTATAGGCTGTTTTTTCCTTCCACTACAAGTCTCTTGCATCAATACAGCTGATGCATAACTATCAACTCTATTTGCGACATACAGATGAAATTGTTTATTGTATTCAGGATTTCCGAGGGAAGGGGCCTTTTGTAGTTCTTTTTTTATAGTCTCAAATGCTAGTAATGCATCTGTGTTCCATTTTAATGGATTACCTAAATGTTGCAGTCCTGCATGTTTCATGATTTCTCTTAATGGAGCTGTTTTTGCTGCATAATCTTCTATCCAATCAGCACTAAAGCCGGTCATCCCTAGGAAAGTCATCATCTGTCCTACTGTTTGAGTCAGTGGTGTTTTACTTATGCCTTCCAATTGAGCTGGAGCTATAGCTCGTGTGCCAAATGCAATCAATCGTCTTAAGTATTCAACTTGAGGCTGGCAATATTGTATTTTCGTCTTGGATACTTTGTGACCTCCTTGTGCTAATTTCGTTAAGACCTTAATAGAATCTCTGTGGCATTGTTCTAGTGATGTAGAACAAATAATTAAGTCATCTACATACTGTAAAGGAGTACTGTCTATCATAAGATCCTCTAAATCAGCTTTAAGTGTTTGATTAAATAAATGTGGCGAATGTTTAAACCCTTGAGGCATTCAGATGTATGTATACTGTTTACCTGCATATGTAAATGCAAATAAATATCTACTTTCCTCTGCTAATGGAACACTGAAGTAGGCCGAACAGAGATCAATTACTGTAAAGTATTTAGCATCAGGAGGGACATTCGTCAGTAACGTGTGCGGGTTTGGTACCTCAGTTGGCAAATCCTCTACTATATCATTGATTGCGCGTAGGTCATGAACAAGACGCCATCTGTTTTTGTCTGCTTTGATTACAGGCATAATTGGAGCGTTATAATAACTAGTTGTTTCTATTAATACTCCTGCCTTCACTAAACCTTCAATAGTGTTTTTTATGCCTATTTCAGCATCATGACGCAAAAGTTATTGCGGCTTTCTGGGCAGACGTGCACCTGGCTTAAGTTGTACTCTCACTGGGTTTGCTCATTATATCAATCCTACATCCGAATCATGTTGAGACCATAGTTCAGTTGGTACCTGACACTCTACTTCCTTAAATAGTTCAGTGTCAGTAGTGTCTATCAATTCGGAAGTTGTAGTCATCAGCGTCAGTTTCTTCCAAAGACTTAAACTACTTCAGTCTGTGTGCATTGAATTTATTTAATACACGAGTTTCACAATTTGAGTTGAGTTTCACAATTTGAGTTGAATTATTGAAATAAATGAACTTTTCCATGACATTCTAATTTATTGAGATGCACCTGTATACTACCCATATGAGAAAGCATCTACAATAACCATGGGGTACCCAGTAACTATAAATACAGACCATTGTATGCAATTAGTTATTCTGGAATCAAAACCCTTTTTCCTTTTTGTTCTTTAAATTTGGAAGAGCATTTTTTGAGTGTTTTTACCACCAAGGGCAGACTGGGCGAACAACACAATCTAAGTATACTGTATAAGCAAAATCTGCTTAGCTTATTGTAGTGGCCACCATGTTGCTCGTCAAGCCAGCCCAAAGTGGTATTCCACCCTTGCTCCTTTCCAATCCTGTTCATGATGCCAATTTGTTGTGGCTCTTGCCGTTTCTATGAAGAATCACTCTTGAACACTTGGGTTTTGATGCCAGAAAAATAGACTTTTATTATCAGAGAGATAATGCAGTCCAGAGATGATCTGCAGAAAATCTCCCGAGTCTATGTCTGGACAGTCTTTTATACTGTTTTTCCACTAGGCGTGTTCAATATATTTCATACATGTTTGTTATGGTTTACCTTTTTTGGCTGTGTTTCCAGTCTGCTACCAAGACGCAGATAGCAAGCCTTAATTGTATGTTCCGTGAAAGTAAGGGCCCCATCATATATACACAGTGATTATACTTGAACAATTCATATTTTGACCAATAAAAATCTTCCACACTAGCACTCACATGAGATTTCTGCAGAGTGCTTTCAGAGTTTCTCTGAAACCCTCCACCTTCCCCAGCTCCACCTGTATAGATCTGCTACGGGCTATTTTATGTGCTATTTGTGCAGCAGCAGTATGTCTTAAATACGCATGGCACCGTATCGCCATATGCATTGGCAGTAGAAAGTTCCTGTATTTGCTTGCAGAGGCAGCAATAATCTGCAACTACAGCAATAACCAACAGCAGCAGCAATTCAGCAGCAGCGTAGCACATCTATTCTGCCAAGACCAAATACATTGTCATATCTATCACCATGGTAAAATCTTCCGAGAGTTGTCATGATTGAAATATATATATATACACTGTATATATATATATATATATATATATATATATATATTCTCTGAAACCCTCCACCTTCCCCAGCTCCACCTGTATAGATCTGCTACGGGTTATTTTATATGCTATTTGTGCAGCAACAGTATGTCTTAAATACTCATGGCACCGTATCGCCATATGCATTGGCAGTAGCAAGTTCCTGTATTTGCTTGCAGCAGCAGCAATAATCTGCAACTACAGCAATAACCAACAGCAGCAGCAATTCAGCAGCAGCGTAGCACATCTATTCTGCCAAGACCAAATACATTGTCATATCTATCACCATGGTAAAATCTTCCGAGAGTTGTCATGATTGAAATATATATATATACACTGTATATATATATATATATATATATATAT
>NW_015556804.1:717-927 GCF_001515605.1 Sinocyclocheilus anshuiensis | reverse complement strand
TCCCACTATATATTCACTCTTTGTTCACCCGCTGTCTGCTTAGAAAAATTGTCTTCCCGACCCGACCGTTCCTGCTAAATTTAGATCTCATTTCCAGAATCTCACATTTAAATTTCCACTACTGAAAGAGCGAGAGAGATAGGCTGACAAATAAAAGTGTAGTCTGCACAAAATTGTATGTTATTTTATTCGTCTTGTCAAGAGTCTTGA
>NW_015556804.1:337-512 GCF_001515605.1 Sinocyclocheilus anshuiensis | reverse complement strand
TTGTACAAAAATTTTATTTCTTATTTTTATTCGTCTTGTCAGGATGCAATTCGTTTAACATTGACAACACAATAGGAGAAAAGTGTAGCAGAGAGAAAAAATAATAAAAATGTAGGTTGTACAAAAATAGCCTATTAGCTATTTTTATTCGTCTTGTCAAAATACTAAATTCGTT
>NW_015556804.1:0-158 GCF_001515605.1 Sinocyclocheilus anshuiensis | reverse complement strand
TCTGTCACTCATCGACAACCTGCCTGTTCTGTCTGAGGGCCGTATATTTACCACAGGTACAGCCTGCTCTGAGCATTATGCACATGCTGTGCACAGACCACGCAAATAAAACGTGTGACGTTTAAAGCATGCAGCGCGTGCATAACAGTCCTGAGCGC
>NW_015556803.1:0-793 GCF_001515605.1 Sinocyclocheilus anshuiensis | reverse complement strand
TATATGATTTTACTGTAACCACATACATGGATATAAAAAATGATGGGTAGAAAAGAAACCGTTGACTGTCTAAGTGAGTTTGATTCATACATTGACGGTTCGAGTTGTTAATTATATGATGCAGTGAGCAGTTTAGCACCGGTTAATGATTTAATGCACGAGCACTGCTGTAGTTTATATAACAACACTCTCCAACAGCAGAATGGTACTTTTATTTCTTTTAAGTCTAATTGCTAGTCATAATAGAATGATATCTTAGTTTTACCGGCAATATACAGTTTGTGATTGCATTTTATATGTCCAGATATGTCCAGACGTGCAGTCTACCCATAACATTAGAGCGACAGCAGTAGGAACGCCCACAAGTGTCTTCACAGCACGGAGTCTAGCGACATACAGCGAAAAAGTCACTGGCAGTGTGAACGGGGCTTTAACTTTTGTCGCTTGACTCGCATCGCCCACATTCTGTCGCCAACGGTCACTGTCGCTCGTGTAGCCGGAAGTCGCCAGCTCTCCATTGAAAATGAATGGGAGCATGTCAAAAGAAACTTGTCAACGCTGCCCCACGACTTTTATTAATAACAGTTTAAATACTGAATCGCTACATTATATTTTCCAGCAATGAGAGGATAAAATCGCTGTTTTTGAAGTAAACTCTAAAAAGAGAAACGCACAGACCCGCATACACGCAACTTTCATCTCTCTCTCTCTCTCTCTCTCTCTCAAATTGGCAGTATTTGAGGAAAGAGTTTAGCGATTTCTAATTATTGGGGGTACTAGCCCTCCTCAATGT
>NW_015556802.1:0-2081 GCF_001515605.1 Sinocyclocheilus anshuiensis | reverse complement strand
CGTTACGTCAGTCGTGACTGACGAATTGGGATCTCGCCTGAGAGCTCAATCGCCTTCGAGTCTTAACTAAACAAGCCAAGGACAGTTGGCGTGCATGTTTCGCCATGCGCACCCCGCCCCGCTGCGCGGGTATAAAAGGAGAGCGCGTGCAAACGTACATCAGCTTTTCGCTTCTATGAGACAGCCTTTAGCGTTGGTGTCACGGTGCGTCAGCGGGGGTTGCCATCCAGTGCTGCTTCTCTTCGGCGTGCTGTAGGTTCCCATTCTGCAGTCTCGCCGCGACCTCCCCTGGACGCTTCAGCGCTCTCTCTAAAAGAGTGTTTCCGCGGGAACATGACCATCGCGGTGTTGCGGTCTAGATACCTCCTCGTGAAACGGGGGGTATCCCCCTTGCCATGCCCCGTTCTAGCTCCTCCGGCTCTCGGAGGGCTACTTCAGTTCATGGTCAGGGTGATGTGAGGATCACGGTGAGAGCTTCCCCGTCGAGTGCGTCTCCGCGGGCCTCTCATTCCTCCAGCACATCGCACCATCTGGTGTTCCCGGACTAGCTCGCTGGATCCTCGGACAAGGCGTGGCCCAGCATCTCGTGCGGAGCGCAGGCGGATGACAGGATGTCGATCGCTGCATCGGAGGGCGAGCTAGGCTCTGGAGATGACGATTCGGCTGCGCTGCCTCCGTCAGGTCCAGATCCAGAGCTGACTACTATGCTTTCCCGGGCCGCCGAGCGTGTCGGGCTGCACTGGAGGCCGCCTCCTTCTCCCGAACGCTCGAGGCTGGACGATTGGTTCCTGGGGGCGCAAGCCGGTCGTCGGCAGCCGCCTGCAGGCCGGTCGTCGGCAGCCTCCTCCGGTTCCATTCTTCCCGGAAGTGCATGAGGAGGTGACTAAGTCTTGGAGGGCACCTTTTTCTGCCTGAAACAGGCCTGGTGCCTGGTACCCAAAATCTCAAAAAAAGAGCAGTTTCCTTTCTCTCCGGGTCCCAAGAGGGCGAGGATGGCAGTGCACGTGACACAGTCTCCACACTCCCGTCCCCCTCTCCCTTCGCCAGTGGGCAGCAGGGTCCGGTTCGAGGACGCCATATCTCCTCAAGCGCCCCCTGCCCAGCCGTGGAGCCAGATAAGTGGCGCACTGCACACTCAGACCCCACTCTGGGACGCACTGCCGTTGGGGTTGGGTCCCTGTGTTCCACTTCCCTGCCCCACTGCGGGTACATTGGTGGTTTCCCTAGTCCCACTTGTTCGGTCGCTGGGGGCCTTGCTAGCGCTCCCCAGGCCGTCTCGCTGGCTCGTGAGAACCATCAGCTGGTTAGCGTGCCCCAGGCCGTCTCGCTGGCTCATGTGAACCGTCAGACTCGGCTATGTGATTCAATTCGCCCGGCGCCCTCCCAAGTTCAGGGGCATTCGGTTCACCTCTGTGCTGGACAGGGATGCTCCTGTCTTGCATGCAGAGATCGCGGTCCTGCTGGCGAAGGACGCGATACATCCGGTCCCTCCAGCCAAGATGAGGTCAGGGTTTTACAGCCCATACTTCATCGTATCCAAGAAAGGCGGTAGGTTACGACCAATCTTGGACCTACGGGTGCTGAACTGGGCCCTTCACAAGCTCCCGTTCAGGATGTTGACGCCATTCTGAACCAGGCCCTTCACAAGCTCCTGTTCACAATGTTGATGCAGAAATGCATTTTTCAATGCATTCGTCCCCATTATTGGTTCGCAGCGATCGACCCGAAGGACGCGTGCTTTCATGTCTCGATCCTCCCTCGACACAGGCTGTTTCTCTGCTTCGCATTCGAGGGGCGAGCATATCAGTACAAGGTCCTCCCCTTCGGGCTGTCCCTGTCGCCTCGTGTCTTCACCAAGGTCGTGGAGGCATCCCTCGTTCCATTGAGGGAAGCGGGCATTCGCATTCTCAACTACCTCGACGACTGGCTCATACTGGCCCAGTCTCGAGCGCAGTTGTGCGAACACAGGGACACGGTGCTCAGTCACCTCAGTCGGTTGGGGCTTCGGGTCATCTGGGAAAAGCTTGCTCTGCGCTGCTTCAAATCGCTGCTAAATGACAAGCATGTACTGGTCCGTACGG
>NW_015556801.1:1235-1387 GCF_001515605.1 Sinocyclocheilus anshuiensis | reverse complement strand
TGGCATCCAGCCCCAGTGGAGCTGGATGACTCAGAAAGAACCAGAGGGGACAGTGCGATGTCATCCGAGTTGCAAACAAGGTCCACCTGGGCCTGGCCAAAAACTCTCCATATCTGCTTCACCACCTCGGGGTGAAGCATCCATTGCCCGGG
>NW_015556801.1:146-705 GCF_001515605.1 Sinocyclocheilus anshuiensis | reverse complement strand
TGGGGAGAACCCCTTGGTCTTGAGCCACCACTGTAGGGGTCTCATGTACAGCAGGCCAAGAGGTATCACGTTGGACGCTGCTGCCATCAAACTCAGCAGTCTCTGAAACTGCTTGACAGTGAGTGGCCAGCCTTCTCTGACTCTTGCGACTGCGGTGAGGACCGACTCGATCCGAGTACGTGCCTGCATCGTGGTCGAATCCCACACCACGCCCAGATAAGTGGTCCTCTGTAATGGAGAAAGCACACTTTTCTTGGCGTTTACTCTTAACCCCAACTTTCCCATATGGGCGAGAACGACATCTCGATGTTGAACCACCGTCTGCTCTGATTGAGCTAGAATCAACCAATCATCTATATAATTTAGTATGCGGTTGCCCTGTAGTCGCAGTGGAGCTAGAGCAGCATCCACACACTTTGTGAAAGTGTGGGGTGAGAGTGCTAGGCCGAAAGGAAGAACTCGATATTGGTAAGCTTCGCCCCTGAAAGCAAACCTCAGGAATTTCCTGTGAGTGGGAAGGATGGAGACATGAAAGTAGGCGTCTTTTAGATCTATCGTA
>NW_015556801.1:0-136 GCF_001515605.1 Sinocyclocheilus anshuiensis | reverse complement strand
GAAACATGGAAGTATGCGTCTTTCAGATCGATCGTGACAAACCAGTCCTCGGACCTGATCTGAGACAAGACCTGCTTGAGAGTGAGCATCTTGAACTTCAGTTGCATGACTGAGCGGTTCAACTGACGCAGATCTA
>NW_015556800.1:373-785 GCF_001515605.1 Sinocyclocheilus anshuiensis | reverse complement strand
TAAATCGTCATTTACAATAAGGCCACTTTCAATTATTTGATTCACCATATGCTGCGCTACCACAACAGCCACAACAGCCTTGTTCATTCGAGACGCAGAGGAAATATTTTCGTGGCCTACCAGCTCTCCTATCGCAACAAGCACATCCTCCACCATTATCCCATCAGCAGGTACACACCTGAATCCATTGCGTAAGGACAACGCCTCAACCTGAGATGCCATCCCTCCGCGTAAAAACTCACTTTGACAACAACAATTAAAAAAGACTTACCAAAACATGCAGAATCAAGATGAAAAAGCATAAAGAAAAAAAAGGTTAGGTGAAATTCCACCACTCAGTCTTCGCCCCACCACCACTCTCGCACGTGCAAACTCCCAGAATGCCCTGAGAGAGAGAGAGAGGGGGGGGAGG
>NW_015556800.1:0-242 GCF_001515605.1 Sinocyclocheilus anshuiensis | reverse complement strand
GACAGAGGATAGAAGAGCAAAGGAGAGAGAGGAGAGCACAGGAGAGAGAGACAGAAGAGAGAAGAGCACAGGAGAGAGAGAGACAGAGGAGAGCACAGGAGAGAGAGAGAGAGGATAGGAGAGCACAGGAGAGAGAGAGAGGAGAGGAGAGCACAGGAGAGAGAGACAGAGGATAGAGGAGCACAGGAGAGAGAGATAGAGGAGAGCACAGGAGAGAGAGACAGAGGAGAGCACAGGAGAGA
>NW_015556799.1:0-291 GCF_001515605.1 Sinocyclocheilus anshuiensis | reverse complement strand
ACACCAGGGGACTTTCTCTTATTGGACCCTGCTGGGTTACCCCTTCTAATCTAGCTCCCCCTTCTGGTCGAGCTGAGAAGTGCTCCCCTCTCTGTGAGGGTTAGCTATGAGTCGCTCCCAGTATGTGCTGTAAGGGCCCGCCTCAGCTTGAGAGCCGAGGGAGCTGCTCCCGAAGAACCCCATTTGCAACGAACTAAGTGTTAGGCCCGTCTCTGTCGCCTCGTTGGTAAGTTGCCTTTATGTTGCGACCCTGTTGTTCCCTTAGAAATGTGTGATCCCCTTCTAGCAGGA
>NW_015556798.1:0-1486 GCF_001515605.1 Sinocyclocheilus anshuiensis | reverse complement strand
CTTTCATTGCAAAAACACTTGAACGAGTTGTGTTCAAACAAGTCTCAATGGCTACAACTACTAATGTTAATATAAAACTGAATTGCTCAAGACATCATAACAAGTGAAGCCACCGCTCCATGATTTTATTGAGTAAACATTTTCTAACAAGTCCGCGTTTTTTATATCTGAAGTTGTAGAAGATTTTTATTAATCCAAATAGGAATTAATCAAGTATAATCATTATGAATATAGCCATTTAAATATCCAGTTATACTTCCATTATAATCCCATATGCCTGTGTGTAGAAACAGGCCTACGTGGCAGAATGTACAGACCTCAGATGAGAAACATCTGGGAAACATAAGTGGGGGCTTTCTTTCTTTACCATAACAAGACTTAGGGGGGGCTTCTCTCGAGGGAGAATTGTATGCACAAAGGAACCATTCTATGTATGGAAAACTGTATGGGATATATACCCCACGCCTTAAAGTCAGAACCGTATGAAAAGAAGACAAGATGATCATTCTGGAGATGTTTCGCTGCAGAGAGCATCTCCGTTTTATTTTCATTGATGATGTAATAAAATGTATCTTCTGGCATCAAAACTCAAGACTGAGTGTGGTTCCTCAGACGAGCGGCAGACGACACCACAAATTGGCGACTCTGGTGGGACTGGAAAAGAGCAGAGTGGACGACCACTTTGGGCTGACTGAGAAGAGCAACACACAACAACGGTGGCCACCGAATAGGTAAGCAAGTTTGCTTATATAATTGGTGTGTGTTGTTTGCCGGTCTGCCCTCGGTGGTAAGGACACTTAAAATCTGCTCTTCCAGAATTAGGAAATAAAAAAAATAATAAAAAAAGGGGTTTTGATGTCAGAAGAAATAACTGCATGCACAGATTTGGTTTACTGTTAGGAAGGCCTTGATAGGTGACCTAAATTGAAACTAGATGGTGTAGGCAGAAATACATTGCATGTAGTGGTCTGTATTTATTGTGGATTGGGCCTAAAAGGGCAGCCATCAACAATGAAGCAGATATAATAAAGAATAGCGCGCAAAGACCTACAGATACCGCTTTGAGAAAGAAAAAGGTCAGATATAGTAAAGGAAAGTGCGCAAAGACCTTTGGATACCGCTCTGTAGGAGAGGAATAGTACAGAGGGCTGAACGGAAAGGCAAAAATCCCTGCTGGGCGCTGATTTTTTACTGAGTTGAGGGAGATTAATCAGTAAAAGAGCGAGAGCCCTGCAGGTCACTCGAGGAAGAGTGTAGTGTTTTGTTGTATGAGACTGAAACTGTGTCTGTGTCCGTGTGCATGTCTGTATGAGTGATGGTGAATGTATGAGGAAATAAATAAATTCCGTATTGGATGGGTACGAGCTGCGCACCCTCTTGGTCCATCACTTAAATGTGGCTTGGCGTGGATGGACGAAGCTCGTGCCGCACCCGAGAGGGTTGAATAAATGATTAGCCCTATAGATAAAGGGAAAAAATATGAATG
>NW_015556797.1:1258-1436 GCF_001515605.1 Sinocyclocheilus anshuiensis | reverse complement strand
GGCGGAGCAGAAGGAACAGGAGACCCCCACGGTGAACCACACCGAGCAAGAGACCATGGCGGAGACTGTAACAATGAGAGAGCAGAGACAGACAACACAGACAGAACATTGGGGTTGATAGACAAGACTGAGCGTTCAGGGGCTGCCTCCCTGGCTGGGTCGGGACAAGACAAAAGTT
>NW_015556797.1:0-952 GCF_001515605.1 Sinocyclocheilus anshuiensis | reverse complement strand
CTCCTTAACCATGACAGGACAGGCAGAGAGTTCACCGACGGCCTCCTTAGCCGTGACAGGACGGGACGAGAGTTCACAGACGGCTTCCATAGCCGTGACAGGACAAGCAGGGAGTTCGCAAACGGCCTTTACAGCCGTGACAGGACGGACAAAGAGTTCACTGACGACCTCCTCGGCCGGAACAGAACAGGCAGAGAGTTCATAGATGGCCTCCGTGGCCGGTTCAGGGCTGGACGTACGTTCACAGACAGCCTCTGAGGCCGGGTTGAGACAGGACAATTGTTCATAGGCCGTGACAGGACGGACAGGTACAGCGTTCATCAACGGTTCCTTTGACCGCGACATGACAGGCTGAAGGTGCATTGCTGGGCGCCACCACCGCGCAAGGAGCTGAAGCGAGCACCGCCATCTCGGGAGGTTCTGCAGCATGGGCCGCCACCTCTGGAGAAGCTGCAGCGGGCGCCATCACCTCGGGGAACACGGCAGCGTGCGCCACTACCTCGGGAGGATCTGCAGCATCAGCCGCCACCTCAGGAGACCGCACAGTGGCTGCCGCCATTTCTACATTTTCAGTGGTGGTGTATGCAGCCCAAATACACCATAAAGCGATCCCCATTGTGGGAAGCGTTACAGACAGCGGAAATAGTTCAGACACTGGAGGGCTTGATAGCGCTGGTTTAGGGATGCCAGCTGCACGTGCCGATGCCAGCGGTGGGTCCTCCACGCTGGAAGCCAGTCTGGGATACCAAAGGGCTGACCTTGATAATCTGGGTGCAACAGACAGGACGTGACAAGACTCTGGAAGATCAGCTGTGAAGTGACGTGATTCTGGATGATCAGCTGTGATGTGACGTGACTCTGGACGAACAGCTGAGACGTGACAAGGCTCTGGATGAACGGCTGAGAGGTGACGAGGCTCTGGCAGATCAGATGAGACTTGACTGGACTCATG
>NW_015556796.1:0-537 GCF_001515605.1 Sinocyclocheilus anshuiensis | reverse complement strand
CAGTCTGGTATCTAGTGTGAGGGATACACCACTGGTGTCTGCACGAACAGCTGGTATCCCCAAATCCACTCACTCTAACGCTTCTGTTCCTGAACTAATTCCCCTGTCTAAAGTGTTTCCCCTGATGGGGATCGCTTTTTGGTGTGTTTGGGCTGCATACACCACCACAGAACTCCCAGAGGCGGCGGCGCCCACTATTAGGTCTCCAGAGTTGGCGGCTGAAGCTGCAGAATCTCCTGAGGTAGTGGCGCTCGCTGCTGTGTTCCCCGAAGTGATGGTGCCCGCTGCAGTTTCTCCAGAGGTGGCGGTGCATGCTGCAGAACCTCCCAAAGCGGCGATGCTCGCTTCAGCTCCTTGCGTGGTGGTTCAGAGGTGGCGGCGCATGCTGCAGAACCTCCCGAAGCGGCGGTGCTCGCTTCAGCTCCTTGCGTGGTGGTGGTGCCCAGAAACGCACTTTCAACCTGTCATATCAAGGTCGAAGGAACCTTTGCAGAACTCTCCCTGTATCCTGAGGGCACTGCTGTAGAACCTCCAGAG
>NW_015556795.1:0-784 GCF_001515605.1 Sinocyclocheilus anshuiensis | reverse complement strand
GACTGCAGAATGTCCTCAATGCACAAAAAACTCACATACCCACACGCACAGACAAACACACACATGGCACACACACTCCCATTGAAACACATTATAGCTTGTATGATGTTTCTGCTGGGAAATGACTGTCATTTTGAATTTTTTTTGGACTTAACAGTTACATTTTAGTGATGGGGTGGAGACCAATGAGTTTATATCATATTTATATTTTTAAATGTATCTTTTATATTTATTACATATTTATGAAACTGTATGAATATGCATGTGTTTGGATTAAAATTCTGTATAATTTTTTTTTTTTACAAAATATAGTTTTTTTTATGTTTTGATATATATCTGAAAGCCTTGTGATATATCTGAAAGCTTAACGAAGCCTCAAGTTGGTGTAGTTTTAAACATTTCACTTGTCTGGCTCATTTAAGAATCTCCATAGGGTTCTGTAGGCCCCTCTAGTGGCTGTAATCATAAAATGCAATTTTATGTAACTTTTCCCCACCAGATGGCATCAGAGACACTCAGAAATTGTGTCTTTATTTGTTTGTTTTTTTTTGGTGAAAAAATATATAAAATATACTAATTTTCATAAAAATATCCAGAATTTAATGTGAATAAAATAAAAATCACAAAAAAATAATAAATAAAAAAACCTACATAAAAAATTAGAAAAAAATATATATATAAAAATGGACCAATATAAGCTTTCTGGACCAAAAATGTAATTAGTGTCATTTTTGGCCTGTGGGTCATTTTGACCCGCGAGGGACACTTTTGTTATAGGTTCGGG
>NW_015556794.1:363-519 GCF_001515605.1 Sinocyclocheilus anshuiensis | reverse complement strand
CTTCTGGAAGCTGGTTCCAGCTGCGGGTGGCATAATAGCTAAAAGTGACTAGAAGCCATGCACCAAACCAAGCAGCTATGAGGAGAATTAGCATTCAACATTACAGACTTTGATTCGAAGCAAAACAGAACATGACAATTGAAAAGACAACGGTGC
>NW_015556794.1:0-219 GCF_001515605.1 Sinocyclocheilus anshuiensis | reverse complement strand
GGACTGGTGTGATATGCTCAGATTTTCTGGTTCTAGTCAGAATCCTGGCAGCAGCGTTCTGGATGAGCTGCAGCTATCTAATGGTCTTCTTGGGAAGGCCGGTGAGGAGACCATTACAATAGTCCACACTGCTGGTGATAAAGGCATGAAAAAGTTTCTCCAAGTCTTGACTGGGAACAAAACATCTAATTCTTGCAATGTTTTTGAGATGATAGTATG
>NW_015556793.1:0-1218 GCF_001515605.1 Sinocyclocheilus anshuiensis | reverse complement strand
TTTGTCATTATTTTATCTTTGTTATTACAAAATAAGAACAAAGATCATACATTACAAATACACATACTATACAAATAAAACAAATAGTGCTTTATTTTTTCAGGTACAGTATTTAGCAGTAACATTCAAGAAATTTAATGAACAAATATTAAAATAAAACACTATATACACACTATATACACATCAATTATACTTTTTTAAAAGCAACTAACTGATGTTAAGTTCATCAGTCAAGAGCAGTGAGTGATTTTTTTCTGTGTTTTGTTGTTTTACTAACATTAAAAGAATAGTTCACCAAAAATGAAAATTCTGTCATCTGTCTTTCAATAGTGTTTCATTTGTATAAGATCATTTACTCAAGTTGTTTTAAACCTGAATTAATTTATTTCGTCTGTTGAACATAAAAGTTATTTTTGAAGAATGTGGGTAACCAAGCAGTTGCTGGTCCACAGTTCCTACTGTAAAAGTCAGTGTGGACCAGCTACTGTTTGGTTACTCACATTCTTCAAAATATCTTCTGTGTTCAGCACAAGAAAGAAATTAATACAGGTTTGGGACAAAATGTGAGTGAGTAAATAATGACAGAAATTAAATTTTTTGGGTGAACTATCCCTTTAATGACAGGTGGCAGCATATTTAGTAGCTACTGTCCCTTTAAGAGCTTCACGTGTTTCTCTCTCAACTGTTTACTTTCATTTCAGACATAACCAACTGTGTTTATATGTTAACCTTGTGTGTTTTTGACAGTATTAAGCCCTATTCGCATGGGATTAGTATTACCTGGTGACCTCAAGTCATTTGTAATAATTGCGGAGGTTGTCTGTGATCTTAATCCCGTGCGAATCGGCAATGTCTGTAATTTGTAAAGTAAAAATTCCCCCGCAAATGACCTACCATATTTCGCCGAACACCGAGGTCCTGTGATAATATTAGTCCCGTGCGAATCGGCATCTCTGTGATTCGGCCAGCATTTGACGGGTCGCATATCATTTTTTGAGGTTTTTGTTTGCTGTGCGCCTTTTTATGCATCTTTCGCGAAGAATGGAGCTGCGTTGGTGTTTGATTGTATTTTGGGGCTGTCATCATATCGCTACACGAATGGAGCTGCGTTGGAGTGTTTGATAGTATTTTGGGTGCTGTTATATCGCTGTATGGTGTATACAATTTGTAGAAAGAAAAGGCTGAAAAGGTTTTGAGGTTAACGTGTTACAAATAAAT
>NW_015556792.1:1082-1284 GCF_001515605.1 Sinocyclocheilus anshuiensis | reverse complement strand
AATGTTCTTTTTAGCAACATCATATGACCCCTTTAAACACTTATTACACTGTCAGTACGTTTACATGGACAACAATTCTCAGATTTTAACATGATTAAGACAATACTCTGATTAAGAATCTACCATGTAAACAGAGATTTTTGATTACCTTAATCCGGCTAAAGTCATAATCGAAGTAAACAGAAATCGAATTAAGACATGT
>NW_015556792.1:0-140 GCF_001515605.1 Sinocyclocheilus anshuiensis | reverse complement strand
AAAGACTACATTACTTGTGATGTGGACAAAGTCCTCAGGCCGGACTCAAGCACAAAGACATGATGCTGAGAGAATGAATCTCTCATTGACCCTGTTTTTACAATTGCACAACTTACAGTATTTGAGTGTACTGTAACATG
>NW_015556791.1:614-857 GCF_001515605.1 Sinocyclocheilus anshuiensis | reverse complement strand
GCTCTTCTGTTACCTTTTAAGTTTTAAAACTGTCATCTTCTGGCATTGAATGAAATAACATTCACCACCATATCAGTGCCTAATAAACTTTTTGCAACCTACACTGATGTTATTCTCTGTCATCTGTTCTTTGACCATGTGTTGCACTGTACCTGGATGATACACGATGATCATTGATAAAAATGCATGGTCTATTTTGATGCACAACAAACACTCATGCAACATTATTTATAGGCTAAGTCA
>NW_015556791.1:0-537 GCF_001515605.1 Sinocyclocheilus anshuiensis | reverse complement strand
ATGCATCTCTTCCATCTATATTTGACCCTTTAACACTTGCACTCTCTATTTGTTTTCCAACTGCTTGTTTTCTTAAAAAAAGGAGCCTCTAACACTAGCTTTCTCTATCTACTTGTTTTCTTTTTGTTGTGTATGTATGTATGTGTAAAGCCAAGTGTCTGCTAAATGACTACATAAATAAATAAATAAATAAAAGGGGCCTCTAAATATAAAAAAAAATAAAGTGGAATAAAGATTGGATTGTGGCCTTGATTAGCTTTTGATGAGATGTTGGTAAAATGTGTGTTGGTGTGAATGTTTGACATTATGTGAGACAGTGACATTTTGTTTTTAAAAATATGAATTCAATAGAGATTCACACTCAAAATCCAGGAAATTTTAGTCATGGAGGATGCCATTAATAAAGTAAAGTTTTCCTGAATTTTGAGCATAAATCACTATTGAATCCTTGTTACTAACTAAAAAGATTTATGCACCAAAACAAGACAACACTGGAGACAAGAGAGTGTGATGTTAACATCCTTGTAGAATCTGCTG
>NW_015556790.1:674-917 GCF_001515605.1 Sinocyclocheilus anshuiensis | reverse complement strand
AACACATAATTAGATTTTCACACAAATCCTGAAAGTAGACAAAGAAAATCCAATCAAACAAAGGAGACAAAAATATATACATTGTCATTTATTTATTGAGAAAAATGACCTGGTGTTAAATATTTGTGAGTGGCAAAAGTATGTGTATCTTTGCTTTCAGCATCTGGTGTGACCCTCTTTTGCAGCAATAACTGCAAGTAATGTTTCTTGTAACTGCTGATCAGTCCTGCACAACCGCTTTTA
>NW_015556790.1:0-155 GCF_001515605.1 Sinocyclocheilus anshuiensis | reverse complement strand
ATGTTCTATTTTGGTCTCATCCATCCACAAAACATTTCTCCAGTATTCCTCTGGCTTGTCCACGTGATCTTTAGCAAACTGCAGATGGGCAGCAATGTTCTTTTTGGAAAGCTCATAAACATTAGCCAATGTGAGAAAGGCCTTTAGTTGCTTAG
>NW_015556789.1:0-846 GCF_001515605.1 Sinocyclocheilus anshuiensis | reverse complement strand
TGTACTTGCAAAGCTACGTATAGTCAGTAGAATGTCTGTTGGGAGGCCATCACACAACGTGAGCAAAAGAGATTGAAAATCTTTCCTTTTTTTCAATTTATGATATGTACAATAAAAGGTTAACTATATATGAACTCATATAACATGATATGAACAACATATAATGAATGAAGGAAAAATAAACCCGTGACAAACTCTTAAAACTCAAAGTGAGCCACATTATGGAAAGATGTGCAGATAATTGTTTGTTCAGAATGAATAATTCAGTTTTTTGAAGGTCTTGTTTTGACAATAACATCAATTTCAATAAAATTTTTATTATACATTTGTAGCTATTTTAAAATTTTCTTAAATCTATAAATATCATTATTTTTATACAACAGAGTTAAACAGACTTACCGAGCAGCAGTTTAGTTCCTCCACCGAATGTGCACCACAGTGCTACAATCTAAATAAAAACACTCGTACAAAAACCTCTCTTCCTCTCGAGTGAACACAAACTCCAGCAGAGAGAGAAACAACACTTCAACACACTGATAGAGAAACACCTCAGCTGATGGCAACACTCAATCAATTAGTTTTAGTTAAATAATTTTTTAAAAATGAATAACAAAACACTTCACACAAAAACAATTTTTTGTTTGTCATTGCTTGAAGAACAGTGTACTTTTTTCATAACCAGATGAAGGGTTTAGTTCTCTCATTTTCAATAGACATGAATCAGTTTGACTTTATATCCTATATTTCTCTTCCATTCTCTTGTCATATTCTGATATAACACTTTTAAAGGAAAAATATTTTATGATCTGTGACCTCTGAGGTGACCTTTGACCTCTTCTGTTCTTT
>NW_015556788.1:0-493 GCF_001515605.1 Sinocyclocheilus anshuiensis | reverse complement strand
CATTCTTTTATATTTTACAATTTTTTTCTTGTTATATTGTTTATAGTTAATAGAGTGAGGAATACTAAGAAAGTTGATGTCTAACTGAAAAAAATGAAGGAGGGAGACGGTAGAGAATGATGTCCCGGGTCGCTAAAGACCCGAGGTATGCATTTAAGGGTTAAGTTTAAAGTTAATCCATAAATGAGATTTAAATCTGAGTTTAAAGTTATGGTGCAACAGGATTAAAGTTAATCTCAAATATAACTTAAAAATGATGGGTTAAAAATGTAAACCTGCTTATTTTTAAAGGTTTGACGTTTGGTGCAACAGAATTATTAGATAAACCTTGATTTAATCTAGATTTAAAATTAATCATTGCAAACCATTCAGCTATAATTTGAAGAAGAAAAATGCACATAGGCCTAATGTCTGAAGTGAGCAAACGGCAATAGGCCTAATGATAATTAAAAATATAATTTGAAGAAGTGTTTCTTTCACAAAATGAGTATTG
>NW_015556787.1:0-499 GCF_001515605.1 Sinocyclocheilus anshuiensis | reverse complement strand
ATTCTCCTGTTCAATTTCGAGCATTCAGTAATATAATCACACATGACTTGTAATGAAGTACCCCCAGCACTGCACATTTTGTATGTCTCCCTATATCTGACACACCCACTTCAGGGCTGTTTCTCAATATGCGTTTGTCTGTACTTGTGTTGTTGTGGACTTGTGAAACGTCATCAGTCCTCGCCCAAGTACTGTTCCAATTCAAAGTTCACATCTAGCTAAGGGACCCTTTTCACAAGACTGTGAAGATGCATTTAACGGTCATCAGCATCGTAAATCCTCAAAAGTTTTTCATATTTGCTAAAAAATATGTATATTTATAACACTATTCTTTGTATTATATCACCTTTGCATCAAAAAAAACAAAACAGTTAACGCTAATGTGAGGGTGTTTCTAATGCAGCGTCTATGGGAGGGACGGTAAGTTTGATATCATTCTCTCTTCTGACTGCCGTTATCAGTCTCACTCAATTTTTTTCCTTTTATTGAAAGTCATGAA
>NW_015556786.1:0-593 GCF_001515605.1 Sinocyclocheilus anshuiensis | reverse complement strand
TGACTGCTTCTTTGTAATCTCCAGGGCCTCCTCTACGATATGACAGAATGTTTTGGCCTTTCGGATAAACGGTCAGCTCTTGAAAATTCATCAAAGTTGCAAAAATCTCTTGCAATACCAGCATCTACCTGGGCGCTCTCGCTCCACGGATAAAATTTGGAACTTGGACATACATTTTGGAAATTATCCCTAGAATACGTAATAAGACCTTCTTTGAATGCAGTAGAACATAGAGCTGCTCAGGCTGGTCTTGGGATCTTCATCCGTGAAGATGATAGAGAGGAAATGTAAAAGTAAAGACAGTCTGGCAGGTGATTTTTCAGGGAAGAAGTGCACATCACATCAAAAGTTAGAACAGGCTTTTTGGGAGCCAGACACCAATGGTGGTGTAATAAAAAAATTATACAATTTTATTCAATTGTAATAAAAAAATTACAATTGTATGTCGCTACACTGCTGGCAAAGAGTTTCTTCAGGAACAAGTGTTTATCACAGAAACATAAACGTTGAAATAGACTTTTTGGAAGTAAGAGGTTACAAGTTCAAAATTATTTTATTTTTTTGCAAAAATCTCTAAATCCACCTCTTTAGAC
>NW_015556785.1:800-955 GCF_001515605.1 Sinocyclocheilus anshuiensis | reverse complement strand
AGATATATAGTTGAGTATCATCAGCATAACAGTGGAAAATAATCCAGTATTTTCTAATAATAGGGGCAACAGGCAACATGTACTGTATATCGAAAATAGCAGAGGACCTAGGACAGATCCTTGTGGCACTCCATATTTTACTGGTGATAACTGAG
>NW_015556785.1:349-551 GCF_001515605.1 Sinocyclocheilus anshuiensis | reverse complement strand
GTAATTTTAACAAGTGCAGTTTCTGTGCTATGGTGGGGCCTGAAACCTGACTGAAATTCTTCATAGAGATCATTTATTTTGCAGGAAGGAGCACAGTTGAGCAGACACAACTTTCTCTCAAATTTTAGACATAAAAGGAAGATTTGAGATGGGTCTGTAATTTGCCAGTTCACTAGGATCTAGTTGTGGTTTCTTAATAAGA
>NW_015556785.1:0-141 GCF_001515605.1 Sinocyclocheilus anshuiensis | reverse complement strand
ATGCAGTGATAAGTTTATTTAGCTCTTCCTGTCCTATAGTTGTAAAGCACTGCAGTTTATCTTTTGGTGTGAGGAATGAAGCTGAATTATTATACTCTGTAGAATCTACATTTGTTATTGTATTTCTTATGTTATCTATTT
>NW_015556784.1:477-2085 GCF_001515605.1 Sinocyclocheilus anshuiensis | reverse complement strand
TATATATATATATATATATATATATATATTTACATTTAGTCATTTTGCAGATGCTTTTATTAGCTTTTAAAGTACTCGTAATACCAAGTTTTAGGCATTATTCAAATAAGTACAAGCTAGAAAGGGAAGGAATAAATAAAGAGAAATACAACGTTTTTTTTTTTGTTTTTTTTTTAATTTAGGATGAAGTCAAGTAGCATCAAAAGAGATGAGTTTTCAGCTGTCGCTTGAAAATTGTCAGAGATTCATCATTCCGGACTGGGGTGGGGAGCAATTAAATTACACGCGCTCCTTCTTTGCCGAGGGCAATTATTATAATTACCAGAAAGTGCAATCAAAAATACAAACGCAAACAAAAATATAACGTAGAAATAGGTAGAAAACGAAATATTCCTTCCTAACAGCAAGTAATAATTTAAACAACAGATCTACAAACAAGTATTAAGCAAAACACTCACACGCTGCCGTCCGTCTCTTCTGTTGACTAATCGCTTCTCCTAAGTTATGACAGTGACCAAGCAGTTTAAATAGTCTGCAGTCGCTGTGGCCACCTTCTAATTAGCACAGCCAATAGCCTATAGCAGGGCAAATCCTCCAATCGAAACTACAGTTCGCACTTAAGCGCAGGAAGGGAGCAATGCCAATAACACAGGCTCCTTCTAAGCCAAGGGCAATTATTAGATTTACCAGTAAGTGCAATCAAAAATAAAAACTCCAACGAAAATACAAGGTATAAATAGGTAGAACACGAAATATTCCTTCCTAGCAGCAAGTAATAAAATCGTTTGGGGGGATTTGCGAACCGATTTAACGGGTTCAATGAAAAGAATCGGTTCGTTCATGAATCAGACACCGCTTCTGCGTCTCGGAGCACGTGATATATTATAAGGAGTAACGTTAAGTTTTATGAAATGTAGTGAAGTAAAAAGTACGATCTTATGCTTTGGAATGTAGTGAAGTAAAAGTAAATAAATTACTAAATAAAACTACTCCAGTTAAGTACAGATACTTGAAAAATGTACTTAAGTACAGTAACAAAGTCCACCACTGGTCAGCTGTGTTGCAGTTCATCAGTCCAAAAGAAGTTAAATAAAGCGCATCCATCTATAATAAAAAGTGCCTCACGCGGCTGCGGGGGGTGAACAAAGGCCTCCTGTAGTGAATCCATGCTTTTTTTTTTTAAATATCCATATTCAAAACGTTATAATCACTTTAATCTAGCTTGCGCTCACTGTTGTAAAGGGAAGCAGTTCCGGGCTGATGACGTATGAGATCAGCGCTGTGCATGTGCCAGTGAGTCTCGTGAAAACCAACATTTGTTAACAGGAGCAAAGGAAGCAAAGAAAAACCAGTCTCCTCTTGGCTTATATCGAAATCCTCTGACATTCTTCTTTACAAATCCTCGTTTTGTACTTCTAATTCTTGACTGTTGTTTTGTTTTGATCTCTCCGCTGCGTTTCCGCGTGTCACTTCTGAGCGGCGCATGCGCAAAGCGACCTCTCATACTTCATTCCCCCTGGAACTGCTTCTGTTTACAACAGTGAGCGCAAGCTAGATTCAAGTGATTATTACATTTTGAATATGGATATTTTTCTTACAAAAACACAT
>NW_015556784.1:0-166 GCF_001515605.1 Sinocyclocheilus anshuiensis | reverse complement strand
TAGGATGACTTGAGGGTAAGTAATTTATGGGCTAATTTTCATTTTTGGGTGAACTAACCCTTTAAGCAAAACACTCACGCGCTACCGTCCGTCTCTTCTGTTGGCTAATTGACTAATTCTTCTTTATAAGAATTCTTCTTTGCTACTTGAAATATGAAATAAAGTA
>NW_015556783.1:396-555 GCF_001515605.1 Sinocyclocheilus anshuiensis | reverse complement strand
CTCAACCAGAATCGGGCCAGATCCACAGACCCAAAGCCTAGCCAACTCTGGCACTGGGCCAGGGGCCAGAGCCGGCTCACTTCTGGCGAGCCGCTGCCGACACACAGCCGAGTGAGCCGACACTCAGCCGCAACCGGCCCGATTCCGCTGGCTACCTGG
>NW_015556783.1:0-141 GCF_001515605.1 Sinocyclocheilus anshuiensis | reverse complement strand
TATGAATTTAATTACCTCTGAGCCTCATTAAACGTCTGAAAACCTACCTACAAGCCACTTTTGTGTTCTTCTAATTTTTTAGGAGGTTTAGGAAGGTAATTTTTTATTAATACTAATTTCATATGATTGGTAACTTATTTG